>NC_064617.1:211692896-211994666 GCF_023898315.1 Schistocerca nitens
AAGGAGGATATAAGATGAACATCAACAAAAGCAAAACGAGGATAATGGAATGTAGTCAAATTAAATCGGGTGATGCTGAGGGAATTAAATTAGGAAATGAGACACTTAAAGTAGTAAAGGAGTTTTGCTATTTAGGGAGTAAAATAACTGATGATGGTCGAAGTAGAGAGGATATAAAATGTAGACTGGAAATGGCAAGGAAATCGTTTCTGAAGAAGAGAAATTTGTTAACATCGAGTATAGAATTAAGTATCAGGAAGTCGTTTCTGAAAGTATTTGTATGGAGTGTAGCCATGTATGGAAGTGAAACATGGACGATAACCAGTTTGGACAAGAAGAGAATAGAAGCTTTCGAAATGTGGTGCTACAGAAGAATGCTGAAGATAAGGTGGGTAGATCACGTAACTAATGAGGAGGTATTGAAGAGGATTGGGGAGAAGAGAAGTTTGTGGCACAACTTGACTAGAAGAAGGGTTCGGTTGGTAGGACATGTTTTGAGGCATCAAGGGATCACAAATTTAGCATTGGAGGGCAGCGTGGAGGGTAAAAATCGTAGAGGGAGACGAAGAGATCAATACACTAAGCAGATTCAGAAGGATGTAGGCTGCAGTAGGTACTGGGAGATGAAGAAGCTTGCACAGGATAGAGTAGTATGGAGAGCTGCATCAAACCAGTCTCAGGACTGAAGACCACAACAACAACAATATGATTATGAACTTACCTGTGTATGCTTTATAGAAGTGAACTGACAAAGACTTGACACTGAGTTTTCACTCGTTCAGAACAAAATGATAACAATACCAAAATAAAAATTACTCACAGTTCTCGTGCAAGCTACCGTTTATGTCTCATCTGGAGACAAAAGACCACGTTCCAAAGGTGGATGTTGTCAACTACACATAGCCAGTGGATGACTGAAGCAGCAATGCTAGTTAAATTTTTTAACTGCACTCAGTGCTCGAACAATGGCTATTAGAAAGCAGTGGTGCTTATAGACAACATCATCAGTTAAAGCGTTAACATCCGAGCTGTTCTAGGCGCTTCAGTCTGGAACCGCGCGACCGCTACGGTAGCAGGCTCGAATCCTTCCTCGGGCATGGATGTGTGTGGTGTCCTTAGGTTAGTTAGGTTTAAGTAGTTCAAGTTCTAGGGGACTGATGACCTCAGATGTTAAGTCCCATAGTGCCAGAGTCATTCCAACCGAAGCGTTAACATCTATCAGTTCCGTGACAATGGTCTTCCGAGTAGAGATGACAGTTGACTTCACTGTCCTCCTGTCTGTTACAGCCACTTCAATTTTTCTTCCGCAACTGTGTTTAACACACGTAGTTTCCCCATTACCTATGTATGATGCCCTGACGTTAAATGTAGCAGCTCCAAACACTTCTAGCATCAGAGTTTGCTCCTATTGGAAGTCTAAAATGTCAGACATGATGCCAGATCGACATAATAGCTCAATACCTATCAGATTACAGTATTGTTATGAAAAACCATTCATAAAAACAGGGCGTTCATATTTTGTGTGCTGTGCACTGTATATAAGGGTGTCACTCGTGCTAATATTAATTGTCCAAAATATCACCTGTAAGCACTGTTATATGCACCAAATCGCAGTCCCACTGAATCTCAGAGGCGCTAGTACATCACTGGAGTATTCCATATGGTTTTCACAGCTTTCCACCACAGAGACACGAATACTGTCCGCATCTTGAACTGAGGTACGCCGTGGATGAGGATCCAAAAGTGGCCATAAATAAAATTCTGGCGGGCTTAGATCCAGAGAACGTAGACGTCAGGGCATTGGTCCACCTATTCCTATCGATATCACGGAATCTGTTATTTAGAAGCCGAAGAGAGTAATACCGACGTATATAACAGCTCAAGTGCGCATAAAGGGCATGTTCCGTAAAACTGATAAACACACATCTTCCAGCATATCAGTTAGGACAAGAGAACATGAGACCCTAAGAAAGAGTCATCAAAAATGCAAAAATATTGACAGATAATCTTTGTTGGTACCGTATATTAACACTTGAGTGAGTATTCACGTCAGCTCACACGTTCTGATCCGTTTGCACGTACATGAAGAGTTATATAAAATGAGTTCTAACATGGAACTAAAACTTTCGCTGACCTACGTCCATTTTATCATATTCTTTTTCTACGTCTAAGTAAGTGTCCTAAAAAATTGTTCGCACCTTTCTCGTACCACCTCCATGTTAAGTGAATAATGTATGTGTAGAAGAGGCAGTAAATTACGCTTTCTCCAAGTATTAGTCACGTCAACTTATTCGACATGGTGCAAGTGCTCAACGTGAAACTTCATTTCACCATCTTTTGCTGGTCTGCTCCTTCTTCTTCTATAGTACAGCTCCGCTCTCTCTCTCTCTCTCTCTCTCTCTCTCTCTCTCATGTAAGAATATTATTAATGATTGATAATGTACGGAACCACAAATCAGTGGGAACAATGAGCGAAAAATCTGTTTCATCAGCGAACTGCTATATTTTCCTTCAGGTGTAACAACAAATTAACATTTCTATATCTAAGAATTTACAAATAAATATTTTCAGATCATCATCTTAAATCAATAAGTTATATACAATACATTTCAAAACAAAATTAACGTATTTTCCAATAACTTTTGGATGAATAGTGAGAAAATAATGGCAGGAGAGGACATTTCGAGATCACGGTGAGAAATGGACCACAACTTTGCACTGTTTATAAACACGCAGTCCATCTGCAGCGAGTGTAATTTTGAACCGCAGTTGTACCATTTACGTACAAAACATGCACATACATGTACGGAACATAATCTTGGAGTTTGTTATGGAAGATTTTGGTACTTCAACTGAAGAACAATAAACAACACAATGAAATTATGTTTGCTGCCGAATGAACGAAAACAATGACCTCACGCTAAAGCACGTGTCTTGTGTTTATCACTGAGTGTAACACAAACACACGACAGGAAGGAAACAAAAACCACAGGACAATAGTACTTAAAAGATATCTGTAGCGCTTCGTAGTTCAGCTAAATATTAGCTATCTCTAACCGAAGCGCATGCCGATTCGGGTCTTATGTCTGCGTCTGAAAAATACTCAATCACTATTGCACAATATGCGCTATGAAATCTTACGTAATAAAAGGAGCTTTAGTATAAGGAGCATTTCAGAATGCCACTGGTTTGTTCAACAATAAGTGGAATACAAAACGCATTTCGCCAATCGCTTTACTTACAAAGTTGTGACTGCAATTGTATGAGTGTGGGTATACACTGTCAATAAAAGATTCTCACATTGTATCTAAGTTTCATAGAGTAGCACCTTGTTTATGAGGAATGCAATAGCTGAGTGTTAAACAAAAACATTTTACATGGCAATCTGCATTTAGCGCTCTTTTTAACATCAGTGGAAAAAAATTCTGTGATTTATACATGACGAGGTAGTAATGTTCTTTTCCATATATTTGCTTCAAAAGTTGTTAGTTTCCGTGCAGTAGTATAACACAAATATTGCAGTCACATCACGAATAATCCTAGAGTGAATACATGGCTGTAATGGTGGCAGTTTACATTACCGTCCACAATATTACACTGCACACGTAACCTCTCACTTAACATCTACACAGCGACAGAAATGATCACTGGTAGGTGGAATTTATAAGAACATTTCACATTGTAGGCTCTCGTACATCACCAAGCGAACATCACACGAAACATCGGCTGTGGCATGTCGCAATAATCCACAGTTCAGCTTATAGAAGTATTGACACATTCACGCCCGATCTTGTGACCTGAAGAATTTCTGAAACAGCACGTGAAATTTTGATGAATAAATTTTTCGGAAGGAAATACTCTGCGGGCGTCGGTGAAAAGTCAAGCTGTAGTGTTTGAGTAACATTGGTTTTCAGTTAAATACGGTATGGTTTTCTTTTTGGCTTTCTCCCAGCGACAAACAATGCGTTGTCTGTATGGTTTACCTGCCTTGTAGATACAGAATGACGGAGAAGATTAACTAAAAATTCCTGACAGATTGAAAGTGCGGGCTGGTCCGGGATCTGAACCCGGGGCTTTGCGTTTTCGCTGGTAGACCTCCAGCGCCTGATACTTCCGAGGACATCTGTCGGCCCAGATCTGAAACTTCATCTAGCTATTCCAGAATCCAGAAAAACACTCCTTCATAATATGCTACGTAGGCTAGCATTCCTGGCAGAAGAAACATGGCGGATAATAGATTAGCTGCGGCCAAGGGTGTGTATCCAGAAACAAAGTCTTTCACCCTGCGTCGGAACGTAGGTCTACTGTTACATGCAGAAAGATTGAAACTGTGCAACAGACCGGAACTCGAACGCATATCCTTGACCCTTGAGTGCAATTGCAAGGCAACAAAGTGTATCAGTGCACTGGCATTGTAATGTGCTAAAGATGCTTAACTTGAGTGGGAATCTGTGATGAAAGTGGTCGTTTTCCAAGGGAAATACTGTTGCGTAAATTCCGTCATCATGTGTTTGTGATTTACGTAAAGTTGCCCTGAAACACAGTGGTTTGAATATCACAAAACTTTACTGAACGTAGACCTATTGCTGGTGATATACATTCGTTTGGAACGAATCCTCCAACCTGCCAACCGACTGGCAGTCAGTTTTTGGGGGCCTAAAATTGGTTTTAGAACTGGAACCATGATGTACGTCGGCATTAAAGAAAAAGTAAACACTGCTTAACACGAAAGTCACGTTAATTTCTGTGATAAACTGTGGTTCGAATCCCTGACTTTTGAATTAGGATGTGGTACATGGTAGGTTACAATTGGCTGTTAAGCACCATAAGGTGAAGATGAGATAGATAGTACATCGAAGTAGGTGGTCAACATCCCGAATGTGGCTCTCTGCCAGGAAGGTATACTGCAGCTCAAACCCTATTTCATAGTTCATGTTTTATTGTGGGGGCAGGAAATCGAGCATTTAAAGTTTCCCAAATTTGAGGTAAATTTCTCTTTTGAACTATTTTCGTCCTGTGACAAGATCGTTATTTACAGTCGAGACAAATATTCGTATTACAGTGTCGATACACCTATCTGGAGATCCTATACAGAAGCCTCCTCAGTGGGCAGTTGCACAAAACTGTACGAAACGTCGATCAGTCTTAGACTCAACATACTGTATCCGACCCTTTCTTAAATCTCTGTTGGTCCATTACAGTCAAGGGACATCGGCTGGTACGTACTTTCCAATTCAATAAACTTTACCAACATCGGTACACTTTAAGATTTTTACTTCATTTTGAAAATAACTAGTTTCGGCAATTCACTTTGCCATGTTCAGGTCCCATACACTTTTTTCGAATCAATGAACTCATCACATAGCGCCATAAAAGAGGATATCGTGAATTCCAATGCAGCGGATTCATACGAAAGCGTGACAGCAGTTGACGCTGTCACGCTTTCACGCTGCCACACTTTCACGCTGTCACACTTTCACGCTGTCACACTTTCACATTGTCACACTTTCATATGAAACAGCTGCACAACGATTGGGATTCACGAAGTCCAGTTTATGGCGGTATACGATAAGTTCGTTGACTCGAAAAAAGCATATGGGGCCTGAAGATGGCAAGATGACTCATCGAAACTGGTTGGTTTCAAAATAAAAGACAATATTTTAAAGTTTACGGCTGTTGGGAAAGTTTACTGAATTGAAAACTTTCTTAAATCTGTCAAGAATTTGTTTACAGTGTAAAAGACACCTCACAGTTAAAATTTCATTGTGAGGATATGAATTGGCACATTTTAAATTCGAAATAAATGGGAAACGAATTTCTCTCCTCATATTTCACTGTTTAAAGTCGAGACCTGTATTCGTAAGAATTCGTAACAGAACACCCATCCAACTTTCTCTTTCTCGAGGTTCTGTACTGAAGGTGTCTGACGGAGCAATTGCATAAAACAGGACGGAACGCCCATCAGTCTTAGGGTCAGTACACTCAATTGCACAGTTTTAATCTTTAGGAAGTTTCGTTATCGGAGTAAACCACAAATTTCAATTTGATTTAGAGAGCAGGAATAACTCTAAATATTAATTAAGGCTTTTTATTTTCAGCCATAATGGCTATGTTTGTGGACCGTGACTGTGTGGGATAATTATTTATTTCAAGTTTCTGCTACCAGTCACTTTTTATTTTTAATCTAACATAATGCAACGCGTTTCGAACATGTTCTGTTCATTTTCAAGCGTTAATATATACATACATACATATATACAGAAATGTTACTTAAACATATAAACAGTCTTAAACTAGTCTAGAACATTTTGTCCAGTGTTTTTTAATTTTTTAATGTAGCTGCTGGTGTGGCATTTAGGGGGAAGGAGGGGGCAGTGTATATCTAGAAATCGAAATCGAAATCACTGATTTCGATTTCTAGATATACACTGCCCCCCTCCTTCCCCCCCCCCCCAAATGCCACACCAGCAGCTACATTAAAAAATTAAAAAAACAGTGGACAAAGTGTCCTAGACTAGTTTAAGACTGTTTATGTTTAAGTAACATTTCTCTATGTATATATGTATGTATATATTAACGCTTGAAAATGAACAGAACATGTTCGAAACTCGTTGCATTATGTTATATTAAGCATAAAATAAAATAAAAAGTGACTGGTGGCAGAAACTTGAAATAAATAATTAATTAAGGCTGTCGATATATGGGAGCTGAATTTCTCTGGTCCTAGGCCAATTTAACTCTTTAAACTTGAGGTAACTTGTACAACAGTGTCCATCTCGTCCTCCAGATCTGGTGGAGAAGCTATCTCAGTGGAGAGTCGTACCAAACTGGGCGAAACACTCATCAGGCGCCGAGCCAGAGCCAACATAGCACTTCATTTCACAGTTGTAATCTGTCAGGAAGTTTTATTACAACGTAAATTGCAGTTAACGTTTCATTCTGGGCAGAGGCAGTTCATCTGAATATTAACAAAGGCTCGAAATTGGGAGCTGACTTTCCCCGGTCAGTTGCATTGGTCCAGTGGCGGTTTCACTTTTGTAAGCTGAGCCAAATATTTATATCAGAGGGTCCATTAGCGTTTATGGACCTCAAGTCCCTGTACAGAAGCTCTCATTGGACAGCTGGACAAAACTGGACAAAGCCCCCATAAGGGTTAGGGTCAACGTAGTACGGCCCAGGGCCAACATACATAATCTGGCTTCCGTAATGTGTCAGAAAGTAACATTTCAGTCCGAACTTCATCACATTTAAGGTTTCGTGGTGAAGACAGGAATTTGTCGGAGTATTTTGGGTCCAAACAAATGGGAGGAGTTTCCCTGTCGAGCTACTTTGGTCCTGCGACGATTTCACTGTTCAGAGACGAGACGTAGCACAGTGTCCATTCGCGCGTCTCGTCCCGTGGATCTCGTAACTACGGGAATCGGGCACAGGGCTTATCGGCTTTGCGGTGGAGGGTGGGCGCGAGGCTAGGCGGCGCGGCGCGGGCCGTGAGCCGGCGAGCCTCATGAGGAGTGCCCCAGCGAGTGGTGGCCGGCCAGCGAGTGGAAGTAGGGGTGGCCGTACGGCTGGGACGGCGGCGGCGCGGCGGCGGCGGCGGCGGCGGCGGCGGCGCCGGCTCCCGGCAGCGAGTAGGGGTAGGGCGCGTACAGCAGGCCGCCGTGCTGGTGGTGCGAGTAGGGCGAGCCGCCGAAGGGCGGGCCGGCGACCGCGGGCCCCGCCGGCGGCACCGTCGGCGAGTTCACGTCCATGCCCGGGTTCTGCTTCTTCCACTTGGTGCGCCGGTTCTGGAACCAGATCTTCACCTGCGTCTCCGTCAGCGACAGGCTGAGCGCCAGGTTGAGGCGCTCGCACACCGACAGGTAGCGCGTCGTCTTGAACTTGTTCTCCAGCGCCACCAGCTGCTCGTACGTGAAGGCGGTGCGCGCGCGCCGCGGCTTGCCGCTGCCACCCCCGCCTCCCGCGCCGCCCCCGCCGCCGCCTCCGCCGCCGCCCCCCGAGCCGGCGCCGGCGCCGCCCTTGCCGTCGCCGCCGCTGCCCGACTTCTTCTTCTTGCTGCTGCCGCCAGAGGCGCTCTTGTCGTCGGACGCGTCGCTGCAGAGGTCCTCCCGCACGCCGCAAGAGTCGTCCTCGTCCCCCGTCAGCTCCTTTCCTGGAACACACGGAATAACCCCAACTTAAAATCGCAATAACTTTTCACTGACGCTACTACAGTCTCAAATTCTCTATCACTAGTCACACATCCTACCCCTTTTTATGAGTGTCTTACAAGGCATGCGCAAACAAATTCCCCATTTTTGTTGACAGGTGCTGCTGTCTCCGTGTTGAGGTCAGAGACTTTTCAGACTACCCTCGTATGTTAGATCAAAGCGTAAAACAATGTGAGACCTCTTGTAAGAAACTACTGCTTCAAGTTTTATTAAAGTGCGTGTCATTTACGATGGCGACCGAGTTTAGGTTCGTTCTGCGCATCTGACGTCACAAAACACAGTCAGACAATGAACAGAGAACGACGTTGCCAGAGCTCGATTGCAGTGCAGAGCTCGGATAAGCGTCTTCAGTTTTAGAAACGTTCAGTCATAAATAAAGTAATTGAACAAAAGCAATGTCTTGATAGCAGACTTTCTTTTATAGAAAGTTTGGAAAAAGCATTCTTTATACCAACTGCTTCAAAGTTTTATTACAGTCGCAAAAGACGGAATATTTCTCAATATTACATACGACACCTATCTGATACTTAAATTAATTCAGACATTGCCATACAGTAAATTTTATATGAAATTTAGGTATCTTGTCCACATTTCAATCTCAACATTGTGGCAAGTAAAATCGACCATACGGAAAGTATACGCTATGGATTTTTACCTCTGCGAACTGTTCAAAATTTCGTGCAATGGTTTACTATATTTAGTGCTACACAATAACTGCGTTGAACATCCAAACAAAATTAAGTCATTTATGGGGGGAAGGTATCAGTCAAGAAGATGTGTAAAAATCAAATTTTTGGGCCAAATAGTTTTTGTGAAATCGAATGATAAGTGTGTCAAAGCAGTAGGAACACCATCTGTCAGCACAGGCGAGCAGTGCAGCGATGACAAAATCGCGCACAGCGCGGAATGCGGGCAGCACTTCTCTGTAGCAGCGAAAGGTTAATGCGGCCGTGGTGGCTTTACTTCATGAACTGCGCGCTCCCCCCTAATCTAAGTTTTGCGAACTATACTATAGCATGGCGCTGCTTCTCCTGGCGCGTGCGTCGTTTGCAACTGGCAACGTAGCAATCTCCCGCGTCTGGGCGGGCGTGCGCGAGCCGCCAAGATAAAAGCATTGAACTATAGTCATTATGAGATGCTTCGAAGTATATGTATTGACACACAAAGGAATTACAGACATGGGCTGCGAGTGGGTAGTGATATAAATCAAAGGTGAAAATTGAAAATTTGTGCCGGAGCAGGATTGGAATCCGGGTCTCCTGGTTACTAGGCAGATGCGATAACCACTGCGCCATCTAGACGCAGTGGTCAGCCTAGAACGCCTCACGTCAGACCCAAATTCTCAAGTTATCCACATACAACGAATGTAGTACCGCTTGCCCATTATTCTCATTAGTCGGGGCATTTCACCAATTCCCGTAAGACTTGCAAACCTGGTGTGAATCCCCACTGAAGAGGTCATTAGAATTATATATTAATACCTTCAGCTTCTGACGGGCGTTGATACACATCAACGGGGACAGGTGAAAATGTGTGTCCCGACCGGGACTCGAACCCGGGATCTCCTGCTTACGTGGCAGACGCTCTAGCTCTCTGACCCACCGAGGGCACAGAGGATAGCACGACTGCAGGGACTATCTCGCGCAGGCTTCCCGCGAGACCCACATTCTCATCTTGTAAGTTCACACACTGTAAGTAGGCTGTTTATGTTTTCTTATTGGCAACGTTACGTAGCGGTCTGTGTGAGAATCACTGGCTGTGCTGTGTGCAGTCTGTGGCTGGTTTGCATTGTTGTAATACTCGCCATTGTAGTGTTGGGCAGTTGGATGTGAACAGCGCGTAGCGTTGCGCAGTTGGAGGTGAGCCGCCAGCAGTGGTGCATGTGGGGAGAGAGATGGCAGGGTTTGGAAATTTATAAGACTGGATGTCATGATCTGTTATGTATATTATGATTTTGCAACACTATTAAGGTAAATACATTGTTTGTTCTCTACTAAAATCTTTCATTTCCTAACTATGCCTATCAGTAGTTAGTGCCTTCCGTAGTTTGAATCTTTTATTTAGCTGGCAGTAGTGGCGCTCGCTGTTTTACAGTAGTTGCAGTAACGAAGATTTTTGGTGAGGTAAGTGATTTGTGAAAGGTATAGGTTAATGTTACTCGGGGCCATTCTTTTGTAGGAATTTTTGAAAGTCAGATTGCGTTGCGCTAAAAACATTGTGTGTCAGTTTAAGCACAGTCTTGTAAAATTGTTCAAAGGGGACGTTTCAACACTACATTCGTTTCCATATAAGAAGAGGTCGTTAGTCGTCCTCGCCTGAATCATACAGAGTGAGTCACCTAACATTACCGCTGGATATATTTCGTAAACCACATCAAATACTGGCGAATCGATTCCACAGACCGAACGTGAGGAGAGGGGCTAGTGTAATTGGTTAATACAAACCATAAAAAAATGCACGGAAGTATGTTTTTTAACACAAACCTACGTTTTTTAAACGGAACCACGTTGGTTCAAATGGTTCAAATGGCTCTGAGCACTATGCGACTTAACTTCTGCGGTCATGAGTCGCCTAGAACTTAGAACTAATTAAACCTAACTAACCTAAGGACACCACACACATCCATGCCCCAGGCAGGATTCGAACCTGCGACCGTAGCGGCCGCGCGGTTCCAGACTGTAGCGCCTTTAACCGCTTGGCCACCACGTTGGTTTTGTTAGCACATCTGAACATATAAACAAATACGTAATCAGTGCCGTTTGTGGCATTGTAAAATGTTATTTACATCCGGAGATATTGCAACCTAAAGTTGACGCTTGAGTACCACTCCTCCGCTGTTCGATCGTGTGTATCGGAGAGCACCGAAATACGTAGGGATCCAAAGGGAACGGTGATGGACCTTAGGTACAGAAGAGACTGGAACAGCACATTACGTCCACTTGCTAACATCTTTTTATTGGTCTTTTTCACTGACGCACATGTACATTACCATGAGGCGTGAGGTACACGTACATACGTGGCTTCCGTTTTCAATTACGGAGTGGAATAGAGTGTGTCCCGACATGTCAGGCCAATAGATGTTCAATGTGGTGGCCATCATTTGCTGCATACAATTGCAATCTCTGGCGTAATGAATGTCGTACACGCCGCAGTACATCTGGTGTAATGTCGCCGCAGGCTGCCACAATACGTTGTTTCATATCCTCTGGGGTTGTAGGCACATCACGGTACACATTCTCCTAATACCCCACTGAAAGAAGTCCAGAGGTGGAAGATCAGGAGAATGGGCTGGCCAATTTATGCGTCCTCCACGTCCTATGAAACGCCCGTCGAACATCCTGTCAAGGGTCAGCCTAGTGTTAATTGCGAAATGTGCATGTGCACCATCATGCTGATACCACATACGTCGACGCGTTTCCAGTGGGACATTTTCGAGCAACGTTGGCAGATCATTCTGTAGAAACGCGATGTATGTTGCAGCTGTTTAGGCCCCTGCAATGAAGTGAGGACCAATGAGGTGGTCGCCAATGATTCCGCACCATACCTTTACAGCCCACGGTCGCTGTCGCTCTACCTGTCTGAGCCAGCGAGGATTGTCCACGGACCAGTAATGCATGTTCCGTAGATGCACTGCCCCGTGGTTTGTGAAACCCGCTTCATCGGTAAACAGGTAGAACTGCAACGCATTCTCTGTTAATGCCCATTGACAGAATTGCACTCGATGATTAAAGTCATCACCATGTAATTGCTGATGTAGCGACACATGAAACGGGCGAAAGCGGTGACGATGCAGTATGCGCATGACACTACTTTGACTCAGTCCACCGGCTCTCGCAATGTCCCGTGTACTCATGTGTGGGTTCATGGTGACAGCAGCTAACACACCAACTGCATCCGCTTCTCCTGTGACGGGCCTGTTACGGACCCGTTTGCGTGCTACGACCATACCTGTTGCATACAGTTGGCGGTAGATGTTTTGCAATGTGCGGCACGTTGGATGCTCTCTGTCCGGGTACCGTTCTGCATACACCCTGCAGGCTTCAGCTGCATTTCGTCGACACTCGCCATAGATGAGTATCATCTCCGCCTTTTCAGAGTTCGAATACACCATGGTCACAGTTCCTACAACACTACACTATCCCAGACGTCTGGTAACACGGTGTACTACAGTTGGTCTGCGTGCGGAGACGAATGCAGAATAACAATAGCAGCAAGCGCTACATGCAGACACTGCGACAGCTAGACAAAACCACAACAGTGCACTACAGCCACACTCGTAAACACGGTCGTCATCGTAAACATGTCCCTGCAGATGCTGCTCGCCTACCGTGGCACGTGTTTGTTACAACACGCAACTGAACGTCGGAGGTTTCAAGCGTCAACTTTAGGTTACAATATCTCCGGATGTAATTAACATTTTACAATGCAACAAACGGCACTGATTACGTATTTGTTTATATGTTCAGATGTGCTAACAAAACTAACGTTGTTCCATTTAAAAAACGTAGGTTGTGTTAAAAAACATACTTCCGTGCATTTTTTAATGGTTTGTATTAAACAATTACAGTAGCCCCTCTCCTCACGTTCGGTCTGTGGAATCGGTTCGTCAGTATTTGATGTGGTTTACGAAATATATCCAGCGGTAACGTTAGGTGACTCACCCTGTAAATGTGTGGTGTGTATTCCTTCGGACATGTGCTTGAATTATTTATTTATATGTATATATGTGGGTGAGTGTGTGTGTGTAGTGTCTATTCTCTCAGACACGTCTGAAGGAGCAGACACCCCAGATATATAACTCAGGGGAGGACAAATAATGATCCCTTCAATGCGGACGCACACCAGGCTCTAACTCTTATGGGAATCAGCGAAATGCCGCGAGTAATGAGAATAATGGGGAAGGGGTACTACATTTGGATTTGTGGATAAGTTGAGAAGTGGAGTCCCACGATCCATTCGCAGCCCCTGTCTTTAATTCCTTTGTGTCTCAATACATATTAATTCAGACCACCTCATTATTACTAATATAACTTGACGATGATGATGATGATGTTTGGTTTGTGGGGCGGTCAACTGCGCGGTCATCAGCGCCCGTACAAATTCCCAACCCCTCACCCCAATCTCGCCACTTTTATGAATGATGACGAAATGATGAGGACAACACAAACACCCATTCATCTCGAGGCAGGTGAAAATATAACTTGAAGCAGTAGATCCTTCCGAGAGGTTCTCACATCATTTTATGCTTTGATCTAACGTACGAGGGCAGTCTGAAAGAACAGACCCAACATTTATCTTTTGTATTGAGTCTGCTGCGAAAGGAAAAAAAAATGGTTCAAATGGCTCTCAACTTCTGAGGTCATTAGTCCCCTAGAACTTAGAACTAGTTAAACCTAACTAACCTAAGGACATCACAAACATCCATGCCCGAGGCAGGATTCGAACCTGCGACCGTAGCGGTCTTGCGGTTCCAGACTGCAGCGCCTTTAACCGCACGGCCACTTTGGCCGGCGCGAAAGGAAAAGTCACAGAGTGGGTGAGAAGGCAATGCTATTTCAGTGATGCCATTTATTTACCAAGGCAAATTTCTTGCAATTTTGTGATAAGGAACATTCTAGTCTCCGTGGAATGTTATTTATACATCGTACTTGGATGCATTATGATAAAAGCTAAGTATCACATGAATGTACGGCACTAAATTCCAACCTTTTTCATCGTAACTTTAGCATGAAATTTATCGTTTTTTGTATTTTGCTGCTCTCGCTCGATCTCTGCAGAATATGTGAAGTAGTCGCCAATTTTAGGGCTCCGTACCTCAGTCGGTAAAAACAAAACCCTTACAGGATCACTTTGTTGTTTATCTATCTGTGTGCTAAGACCCCCTTTTTCCTGGAACGGATAAGCATATAAAGTTGAAATTTATATCGCATAGTCAGGTCTACAGTCCCTTGGCTGTATATAAAATATTAGCTTCTAAGTCAATGCAATCAAAAGACACAGACGTTTATGTACATATTTTGATACCTGAAAACTCATTCATCAAAACCTATGTGAAACTTCACGTTGACCTTGAATCATTAAATTTGACAACAAATCACGTTTCAGAGTAACATTAAAAGAAAAATTTGAAAATTATTAATTTGTAATAACATCACATTATATACACTCCTGGAAATGGAAAAAAGAACACATTGACACCGGTGTGTCACACCCACCATACTTGCTCCGGACACTGCGAGAGGGCTGTACAAGCAATGATCACACGCACGGCACAGCGGACACACCAGGAACCGCGGTGTTGGCCGTCGAATGGCGCTAGCTGCGCAGCATTTGTGCACCGCCGCCGTCAGTGTCAGCCAGTTTGCCGTGGCATACGGAGCTCCATCGCAGTCTTTAACACTGGTAGCATGCCGCGACAGCGTGGACGTGAACCGTATGTGCAGTTGACGGACTTTGAGCGAGAGCGTATAGTGGGCATGCGGGAGGCCGGTTGGACGTACCGCCGAATTGCTCAACACGTGGGGCGTGAGGTCTCCACAGTACATCGATGTTGTCGCCAGTGGTCGGCGGAAGGTGCACGTGCCCGTCGACCTGGGACCGGACCGCAGCGACGCACGGATGCACGCCAAGACCGTAGGATCCTACGCAGTGCCGTAGGGGACCGCACCGCCACTTCCCAGCAAATTAGGGACACTGTTGCTCCTGGGGTATCGGCGAGGACCATTCGCAACCGTCTCCATGAAGCTGGGCTACGGTCCCGCACACCGTTAGGCCGTCTTCCGCTCACGCCCCAACATCGTGCAGCCCGCCTCCAGTGGTGTCGCGACAGGCGTGAATGGAGGGACGAATGGAGACGTGTCGTCTTCAGCGATGAGAGTCGCTTCTGCCTTGGTGCCAATGATGGTCGTATGCGTGTTTGGCGCCGTGCAGGTGAGCGCCACAATCAGGACTGCATACGACCGAGGCACACAGGGCCAACACCCGGCATCATGGTGTGGGGAGCGATCTCCTACACTGGCCGTACACCACTGGTGATCGTCGAGGGGACACTGAATAGTGCACGGTACATCCAAACCGTCATCGAACCCATCGTTCTACCATTCCTAGACCGGCAAGGGAACTTGCTGTTCCAACAGGACAATGCACGTCCGCATGTATCCCGTGCCACCCAACGTGCTCTAGAAGGTGTAAGTCAACTACCCTGGCCAGCAAGATCTCCGGATCTGTCCCCCATTGAGCATGTTTGGGACTGGATGAAGCGTCGTCTCACGCGGTCTGCACGTCCAGCACGAACGCTGGTCCAACTGAGGCGCCAGGTGGAAATGGCATGGCAAGCCGTTCCACAGGACTACATCCAGCATCTCTACGATCGTCTCCATGGGAGAATAGCAGCCTGCATTGCTGCGAAAGGTGGATATACACTGTACTAGTGCCGACATTGTGCATGCTCTGTTGCCTGTGTCTATGTGCCTGCGGTTCTGTCAGTGTGATCATGTGATGTATCTGACCCCAGGAATGTGTCAATAAAGTTTCCCCTTCCTGGGACAATGAATTCACGGTGTTCTTATTTCAATTTCCAGGAGTGTATAATGCCATTTGTTGCCCGTCTGTCTGTCTCCCCGTCTTTTAAGATCCTTGTTTTTCAGGAACGGTTGTAAGTGTTAGGATGAAATTTTTGTCAGGTGCCTTGGCCGTGTGTAAAATGTTAGCGTCTACGTCAACGCACACAAAACATACGGCCATTTATGTCACATATTTTAATACTCGCAGACTCACTCATCAAAACCTAAAGGTTATTTCCGGTAGACCTAGAATAATAAAATTTGGTGAGAGGTAGGGTTTCACAATACAAGTAAGACAAACAAACGAAAATTGTAATTATATCGGAAATAAGATATTTCAATTGTTGTCCGGCTGGCTGGCTGTCCGTCTATTAAGACCTTTTTTCTCAGGAACTAATGGAGGCATCAAATTGAAATTTATGTCAAATACTAAGGTCTACGATCCCTTGGTAATGTAGAAACGTTAAGCTTCTAAGGCCACGAAATCAAAATGTACGACTTTCTGTCTGTAAACATCCCTTTTTCTGTGGAACTGTTAGAAGTATTAAGTTGAAATTTGTGTCAGATACGGTCTCTTGGTGGCGTAAATAATTTAAGCTTTTTAGTCAATGCAGGCAACGGCCTTGCCGCAATGGATGCGCTGGTTATCGTCAGATTGCCGAAGTTAAGCGCTGTCGGGCGTGGCCGGCACTTAGATGGGTGACCATCCGGGCTGCCATGCGGTGTTGCCATTTTTCGGGGTGCACTCAGCCTCGTGATGCCAATTGAGAAACTACTCGACTGAATAGTAGCGGCTTCGGTCAAAGAAAACCATCGTAACTCCCGGGAGAGCGGTGTGCTGACCTCACGCCCCTCCTATCGGCATCCTTAGCTGAGGGTGACACGGCGATCGGATGGTCAAGATGGGCCACTTGTGACCTGAAGACGGAGTGCTTTTTTTAGTCAATGCAGTCAAAAGATACGCCCATATGTGTCAGGTATTTTGATACTCGCAAGCTCATTAATCAAAACGTTTAGATGAACTGTTTTTCAGTCTTCATTTCAAGCTAGTCTTCACCTCTCAACGATGTGAAAAGACGCCAGAAACGACCTGTGGTTCACATTCCACGTTAAGCTGTAGGTCCTCTTTATCCTGTTGGATACTTTGGGTAGTTTAGGGGCAGGCAAGTCGGCAAAGTGGCGTGCAATAGAGAGACTCACGCGAGACCACTGAGCCACACTCGTATTTGTACCGTTTTTGATCTTGCTTTTTTCTCTTTTTCCTCTATTATGTACGAATTTCAGTCATACAGTACTAACTCTTCACTCAAACAGAGAAAGTGTGTGATATCGAATGGTCTGAACCGCACGTAGATGTGCTTAGAGTATAAATCGCTCACCAATAAACACTGGTATGAACCATTTGCACGCAAAACTGAGAGTCTTTTCACAAGAGATATTTAAATGATCACTTACTGAAGGTCTAAGAGAGGAACGTTGGTGACGTGTAAACAAAGTATCGAAATAAGAGGTGAAAGACACACGGGAACCGGCCGCTGTGGCCGAGCGGTTCTAGGCGCTTCATTCCAGAACCACGCGGCTGCTACGGTCGCAGGTTCGAATCCTGGCTCGGGCATGGATGTGTGTGATATCCTTAGGTTTAAGAAATTCTAGGTCTAGGTGACTGATGACCTCAGATGTGAAGTCCCATAGTGCATAGAGCCATTTGAACACACGGGAGACAATAAACGACTGCCAGCCTCTTGATGTTAATTTTGCACGACTTCAGTGTGAAAACAGCAAGTAAAATGATTTAAACATCAGACTTCGCTCTGTGCTACCTACATCTACATAGATACTCTGCAAGCGACCGTACGGTTCGTGGCAGAGGGTACCCTGTACCAATAGTAGTCATTTCCATTCCTCTTCCACTCGGAGATAGAGCGAGGGAAAAACGATTGTCTATATGCCTCCATGTGAGCCCTAATTTCTCGAATCCTATCTTCGTGGGCCTTCCGCGCAATGTATGTTGGAGGCAGTAGAATCGTTTGGAAGTCAGCTTCAAATGCAGGTTCCCTAAATTTTCTCAATAGTGTTTCTCGAAAAGACTATCGCCTTCCCTCGAGGGATTTCCATTTGAGTTCAGTCCGGAACGCTCCCCTGCTGTTGCTGTCTGCTGCAGTAAAAGCAGCACAATGAAATCAACTACACATTGGTGGATATAGTAAAAGATTACTACACCAACATAATGTAGCTCGGACGCACAATGTCAGTACAATGTCTGTGTTCATGGCAACACAGTCTTACGTACGGAAACTTTGCTGCTACCGCCACTCGTTAAATTATAAATAGACAGGTGTAGTACGAAATGAAGACGTAATAGAAACAATAATTGAAAAATGAAGTGACTGGGAAATTATTGCGAGATGGATTAGTTGGTACAAGATATATGTACACTATCTGACGAAAGGTCATTCATACGTAATGCGGAATTCACCACGAGATGGCATCAGAGGTGGACCCACTAGTACAAAAGAACGGGGGTATTGGGGGTGTTGGCCGGCCGAAGTGGCCGACCGGTTCTAGGCGCTACAGTCTGGAACCGCGTGATCGCTAGGGTCGCAGGTTAGAATCCTGCCTCGGGCATGGATGTGTGTGATGTTCTTAGGTTAGTTACGTTTAAGTAGTTCTAAGTTCCAGGGGTCTGATGACCTCAGATGTTAAGTCCCATTTGAACCATTTTGAAATTACGTAATAAAGTAGACAACTTGAGAGGTTAAAAATGGCGTATCATATACGAACATTGGGTCGCACAATGACACTCCCATGGCACCGTTATAAAGTAAAACGATCACTAGTACAATGAAAATATGAACCCTTCACCAGCTGTGACATAGTCGCGTATATGAACAGTGATAGTATATTCTGATACGTAATGCTGTATTGTGTTTATATTGGATCTGAGGTTGGTCATTACTGACTGAAACCGGTCATCGTCAAAAGAATAGATATTGTGATCAAAGACTGGAATAAAATACGTTTGAAAATATGAGCTATTACATTAGCTGGAGGTATATTACTGACCAAGGCAAAGGCCCTGATAAGTTAACCCCACAAGTTTACCAAATAAATAAAAAAAAGCACCAGATGTCACCCGAGCAACAAATTCACGCCGACTGTCGGTGATGTGATTATGAAGTGGAAACGCAAAAGAAGAATCGCAGCTGAACCAAGGTTAGGCATACCTCATGTGCTGAAGGACAGGGACCGTCGAGCATTGTGGAGAGCTGTAAAGAATCGCATGAAGTTGCAGTATTTCTGGCTTTGCAGCCATCATATCCAGGTACAAAAAGCTCGTTTTAGAGCAGTTGAGAGGGCAGCAGTTGCAAGATGACGTAATGTGGTGTGAGGTACCGATGACGGATCGTTTGTTAGGTACGGATATCGTGAAAAATACCGCCTAAATTGTGGTCCTTCTCCACGATTGGGTGCTGCATTTGGAAGTTGCGCGCCAAAATGACAATCTTCTGCTATTAATATTAGGAAAATTAAACAGCGTATTAACTTTCATTTCATATTTAAAGCATCTCTCAATAGCGTGCTATCATTCCATTATTTCACAAGTATTAATAACCAGCAGAATAACAAACAACTGCGAAAGTAAAAGGCAGACGAAGCACTCCGGTGATCTTACTTATCGCGCCTAACCTGGATGGCGAGCGAAGTGGTTCGGCTGTAAGATCAGAGCTGGTTGGGCAGTGTCTGAGGACGCACAAGCTGTCCGCCGCGGTATCAGTTGAGACTTAATTTGCAGTGTCTAGTTGGTGAATAGAGCCGGTACGGCAGTGTCGGAGGACAGACACGTTGTCTGCCGCGGTCGGTGTTAATTAAGACTTCATTAGCTATGTACGATTATTTGGTCATACAGTTGAGAACAGTGTGATACTAATTACGGAATTATGCAGTTCATTCTTTTTGTTGAAGAATAGAAACTATTTTTGTCTCTAAAGTGGCATATAATTGTGCAGTTTCTCGTGTTCTATCAATAGAAATCGAGTTGCATTCCGTGGAAACAAAATTTAATCATTTCTAAAATAACAGTTCCTCGCAAATAGTTTCTTACAGACCCAAGGTTACGGAATCACGACTTACGTGCTGTTTTCTGCACAGGGCACAACAACTGTAGAAGACTGCAGGTTGGTCAACATTTATTAGAACTTATGCATTTCACTTAGGGCGGCGGAAGCAAATAGGCACCTCGCTTGTATTGCAATCTTAATACAAATGAGATCAGTGACACGTCATCTGTGGTAACACAGAGCAGGTATGCAGAAGAGAAATGTTTTTGGAGGAAAGGGTTTATAACACGCTCGTATATATCACCCTCTTCTCCCTCTTTCTCTCTCTTTCAACTTGGCGTACAGTAGCGGAAGAAGACAGTGGCGAGTTCCAAAGTGCTACCAGTAGTCCATTTGGCACAGTGTCTGTGCGTCGGGAGTTAGGAAGAAGGCGATGCAACGATCGAGCAGTTCTTCATTACCCATATATTTCTGTTCTCAGTGCTAACCTATGATTGATGTAGTGTAAATACAGGTGCTACTGGACAGTGGATGATTTGAAACTAGTTATTTGGAATAATGAACTCCGCTATACACTGTGTCAATCCGATGGAGGGATTTGGGTTTCACGAAAGCCTGGATAACGATGCCTGCCTTACGTACACTACTGGCCATTAAAATTGCTACACAACGAAGATGACGTGCTACAGACGCGAAATTTAACCGACAGGAAGAAGATGCTGTGATATGCAAATGATTAACTTTTCAGACCATTCACACAAGGTTGGCGCCGGTGGCGACACCTACAACGTGCTCACATGAGGAAGGTTTCCAACCGATTTCTCATACACAAACAGCAGTTGACCGGCGATGCCTCGTGAAACGTTGTTGTGATGCCTCGTGTAAGGAGGAGAAATGCGTACCATCACGTTTCCGACTTTGATAAAGGTCGGATTCAAGCGTATCGCGATTGCGGTTTATCGTATCGCGACATTGCTCCTCGCGTTGGTCGAGATCCAATGACTGTTAGCAGAATATGGAATCGGTGGGTTCAGGAGTGTAATACGGAACGCCGTGCTGGATCCCAACGGCCACGTATCACTAGCAGTCGAGATGACAGGCATCTCATCCGCATGGCTGTAACAGATCGTGCAGCCACGTCTCGATCCCTCAGTCAACAGATGGGGACGTTTGCAAGACAACAACCATCTGTACGAACAGTTCGACGACGTTTGCAGCAGCATGGACTATCAGCTCGGAGACCGTGGCTGCGGCTACCCTTGACGCTGCATCACAGACAGGAGTGCCTGCGATGGTGTACTCAACGACGAACCTGGGTGCACGAATGGCAAAACGTCATTTTTTCGGATGAATCCAGGTTCTGTTTACAGCATCATGATGGTCGCATCCGTGTTTGGTGACATCGCGGTGAACGCACATTGGAAGCGTGTATTCCTCATCGCCATACTGGCGTATCACTTGCATGATGGTATGGGGTGCCATTGGTTACACGTCTCGGTCACCTCTTGTTCACATTGACGGCACTTTGAACAGTGGACGTTACATTTCAGATGCGTTACGACTCGTGGCTCTACCCTTCATTCGATCCCTGCGAAACCCTACATTTCAGCAGGATAATGCACCGCCGCATGTTGTAGGTCCTTTACAGTCCTTTCTGGATACATAAAATGTTCGATTGTTGCCCTGGCCAGCACATTCTCCAGATCTTTCACCAATTGAAAACGTCTGGTCAATGGTGGCCGAGCAGCTTGCTCGTCACAATACGCCAGTCACTACTCTTGATGAACTGTGGTATCGTGTTGAAGCTGCATGGGCAGCTGTACCTGTACATGCCATCCAAGCTTTGTTTGACTCAATGCCCAGGCGTATCAAGGCCGTTATTACGGCCAGACGTGGCTGTTCTGGGTACTGATTTCTCAGGATCTATGCGCCCAAATTGCTTGGTTATGTAATCACACGTCAGTTCTAGTATAATATATTTGTCCAATGAATACCCGTTCATCATCTGCATTTCTTCTTGGTGTAGCAATTTTAATGGCCAGTAGTGTATATTGCCAGCAGTGAAGTACGAAGGTTGTGTTACAGTATGACGATGTTTGTTGTCTTTAAGGTGTGGTCTCCTTATTGCGCTTAAGAAAACGCTAAATACGGAAGGATATAAACATAATATTTCAGCACTGTATAGTGCGTACAAAAGAGTAGCAGGAGGTCGTGCACAATAACATTTCTGAAATGAAATCACCAGTCGGGGCTCCCGACCTGAAATCAGTGGAAAACCTTCGGGATGAGTCAGAGTACAGGCTCCGGTACCGACCCAAGTGTCCACCATTGCTACCTTCTCTGGTCTCACCTCTTGGGGAAGAATGGCTTACCACCCCTACACACACATTCACACACCTCGCTGAAAGTATCCCCATGAGACTTCAGTCATAAAGGTGAAGGGTGGACACGCTCCATATTAACATTCACTAATGCACTGAAGCGCCAGAGAAACTGGTATCATCATCATCATCATCAACCAATTTAATCATTAAATGATGTGGCCTCTTCGAGTCGTGGATTAAGGTAGGCTTTCAGCAGTCTTCTCCAAGTGGGACGGCCTTGGCCAGTTCTGTGCCAGGTGTTACCAGCGATCTTCTTGATGTCTTTGTCCCATCTGGATGATGGTCTTCCTCTAGGCCTCCGGACTCCACTCCGGTACTAGCTTCGTCCATCTGTTGTCTTTTCTTCTTGGGACGTGGCCAGCCCACTGCCATTTCAAGGAACCTACTGTCTCTAAGATGTCATTAACCTTCGTCACAGACCGGATGTCATCTGCCCTTTTCTTATTCTTTCTTGTATAGCCCAGCATTGATCTCTCCATGGCTCTCTATGCTGTCCTAAGTTTCCCTTTTGTAAATGAGTTCAGTGTCCATGTCTCTTCTTATGTTGTGCGAGAAACTGATATAGGCATGCGAACTCAAATACAGAAATATGTAAACAGGCAGAATACGCCGCTGCGGTCGGCAACGCCTATATAACACAAGTCTGTATTCTCTTTTATCTGATTCATTTACTGCATCTTTCGGCACCTTCCCGTCGGATGTTCGAGTCCTCCCTTGGGCATGGGTGTGTGTGTGTCGTCCTTAGCTTAAGTTAGATTACGTAGTGTGTACGCCTAGGGACCGATGACCTCAGCAGTTTGGTCCTATAGGAACTTACCCAAGGATTTCTACTATCCCTGTATCTTTTACCTGCTTGATCTAGTGCTGCTTTCACCCTTTCATTTCTCAAAGCTACCTATTCTTCTTCTACTACAATCCTCTCCCTTGTTCATGTCAATCGTTCCTTAATCCTCCCTCTGACACCCTCAACAACCTCTGTTTCTTTCAGTTTGACCACGTCTCATCTCTTTAATTTTCTACCTTTTTTCAATTTCTTCAATTTTAATCTACAGTTCATAGCTAACAAATCTGATTACCATTATACACTGAAGCGCAAAAGAAACTGGTATAGGCATGTGTATTCAAATACAGAGATATGTAAACAGACACCCCAATACGACGCTGCGGTTGACAACGCATAAATAACACAAAGATTGCCTGGCGGAGTTGTTAGATCGGTTACTGCTGCTACAATGGCAACTTATGAAGATTTAAATGAGTCTGAACGTGGTGTTATAGACGGCGTACGAGCGATGGGGACAGCATCTTCGAGGTAGCGATGAAGTGGGGATTTTCCCGTAAGACCATTTCACGAGTGTATCGTGAATATCAGGAATTCGGTAAAGCATCAAATCTCCGACGTCGCTGCAGCCGGAAAGAGATCCTGCAAGAATGGGACCAACGACGACTGAAGAGAATCATTCAACGTGACAGAAGTGCAACCCTTCCGCAAATTGTTGCAGATTTCAGTGCTGGGTCATCAACAAGTGTCAGCGTGCGAACCATTCATCGAAACATCATCGATATGTGCCTTCGGAACCGAAGGCCCACTCGTATACCCTTGATGACTACACGATACAAACCTTTCGCCTCACCTGGGTCCGTCAACACCGACATTGGACTGTTGATTATTGGAAACATGTTGCCTGGTCGGACGGGTCTCGTTTGAAATTGTATAGAACGGATGGACGTGTATGAGTATGGAGACAACCTCATGAATCCATGGACCCTGCATGTCAGCAGGGGACTGTTCAAGCTGGTGGAGTCTCTGTAATGGTGCGGGGCGTGTGCAGTTGGATTGATATGGGACTCCTGATACGTGTAGATACGACTTTGACAGGTGACACGTGCGTCAGCATTCTGTCTGATTACCTGCATCCATTCATGTCCACTGTGCATTCCGACGGATTTGGGCAATGCCAGCAGCACAATATGATACCTTACACGTCCATAAATGCTATAGAGTGGCTCCAGTAACAATCTTCTGAGTTTAAACACTCCCCAGACATGAACATTATTGAACACAGCTGGGATGCCTTCAACGTGATGTTCAGAAGAGATCCTCATCCCCTCGTACTCTTACGGATTTTGGACGCCCCAGCAGGATTCACGGTGTCAATTCCCTCCTGCTCTGCTTCAGACATTAGTCGAGTCCATGCCACGCCGTGTTGCGTTAGTTCTGCGTCCTCGCGGGGGCCATACACAATATTAGGCAGCTATACTAGGTCCTTTGGCTCTTCAGTGTAGATGTTCGGATACTTTTGATCTGACATTGATTAAAATCGCGTTGGAAAAAGCTGAAGAGTGAAATAAATGTAGGCCGGATCAAGATTTAGAACATATAAACCAAATTTTGGAGGCTGTTGCGCTTAGCAGATATTCAGAGATAAAAGGTTAAGCGCAAGTCAGAAATAATTCGAGAAGGACAAGTTAAAGGACCGCAGGTGTTTTCTACGAAAAAATCCTAAATACTAAATATTAGAGAATTAGAAGTCATTGCGATCAAGAAATAAAAAATTTCGGGGGATCGCATCTAAAGAAAGCTGAACTTTTCACTGAAATCCACAAAAGTTTTCTCTGGCGGTTGGGTGCTTTTGTTTGTCGAATGCCAGCAAAGCTGTGATAACAGCCGCGTGTCCGGAGGCAGTGGTTGAGGCACTGTTGACTAGACTTCGTTCCGATTAGTTAAGCAATTAGGCATCGACTTTTGAGTCAAGCGGAGGACACGAAAAAAAACTTAACGCCGAATTCATAGTCCGGCATCCCTCGGAAGCGTCCGCTCGAAGAAGCGAATGATCTGGCTGTCCTTTCGCCGTCCTCCCTCCTTGCATTTAACCATATAAGACTCTCTCCTTGTTCATAATCTTCCTAAATGAGCTCAAGTAATTAAACTGGGCTGCTAATTAGAGTTGCAAGACTGGGGCGGCGCGGGCGGAGGCAGGGATTGTTTTAAAGACCAACTAAGTGTTTAGTTAAATTCAGCGTTTACAAGAAGCGCCGCGGGCCACGGCGGAGCAAAAAGGGTTGAGGAGCGGGCGTAGGGCGGAAGACAGGGGCTGAGGTATAGGCGGGAGACGGCGATGATGTAAATTGCGCAGTTCCGCCGAAACATTGGTTTCAAGTTGTTGTTCTTAAGTGGAGAGCGGGAACAATCTAGAACCTTATCCGCCGTCTCCTCCGCTCCGCCACATTCCACACAAAAAGTAGCAGTAGCAGTTAATTACTTGTCGGAAAACCTCAAGAGGACTAATTAGGGCTTAATGAACGCAAATTTGAAAGACTAAGCAGAGCGAGGAGAAGACACAGAAGAGGAGAGAGAGAGGGAAGGGGTGGGGTAGACGAAGGCTCGGGGCGCTGCGACGGTGCTGCTGCGGTGGCGGTTTCTTAATGAGGGCGCCAGAAGCGTCGGTAGCTATGGCGGCGTGATTAGGCCTTCGCATTACGCACACGCTGCCGCCGACGGCCGACCAGGGCGTTTACCACAGCCCCAGCTGGAGGGATTCCGGGAACATATTGTACTGGTTCTTTATTTACGTGACCATTACGACACTCCAACCCCCAGTATAATCGAACTACTTTTCTGTGAAGTAACAGACATATTTTTGAGACAATATTCACATTTGGTTTTATTAATGTGTAGTTACTCTGATCTATCGATATATTACAGTGATATGGTTCTTGTGTGTATTCTTTCTGTGAGACTGTCATAACCTTTGACTTACTTGCATCCATTTTGGTGCGAATGTGCACAGAGCAGTCTTTGTTTCACGTTGCAGAAGTTATGTTGTTATTTCGCTTTGTAAAAAAACAGTCAAGTCTTGTGTTTGGTAAAATGGAAATTAAATATGTGAAGATCGATACAAAACTGTTTTCTTGATGGTGTGACAATTAAGAAGTATATGTGAATTTACAAGAAGTTTATTAAAAATGTGGATCGTGAGCAACAAGTCAAAAACTATTTCTATCATACCATAGTTCCGATCTGGGATTGTTTGATCATTAAGAATTCCCTGAAAAACGCTTTTGTTAGGTCTTCAGATATTGCTAAAATACAGATCCGGACCTTCTAGCAGCCACAGTGGAATCGCCCTAGAATCAATAAGATGAGCCATAACGACTTCTACGAAATCTATGTGGGAATCCATTGAAGATAAGTGCCAAATTAATGACTTCTTTACAGTGACTTCATTATTTCCATTCAGACGATACCATCCACAGTCAATAACTTTGTTGTTGCCCGATAAAGTGAACATATGCTGCATGAGCAACATTATTAATCTGATTTCTAATCTACTTTGCAAGTGGTGGTATTGTTAGAATGTTCAGACCAGGAACTGGACTATTGGCAGCGTTCTGGTATAGAGGTCGATTCGAAAGGTAGTGCACAAATTGAAGGAGCTGATGAGTCGAAATACGAGGGCCGTTCAATAAGTAATGCAGCACAATTTTTTTCCCGTTCAATTTTTTGTTGAAAATATGCGCAATTTGTTGTGGGGCATCGTGACATATTCCCGATTGAGCCGTCATAGTTTCATGAAGTTCCGACAGGTGGCGCTGCTATACGTAGTCTGCAAAATGGCGTCTGTAACGGATGGGAGTGCCGACCGGAGAGATAATCGAGTTTCATACGGCGGAAAACCGGAGCACCGCGGATATCCATAGATGCTTGCTGAATGTCTACGGAAACCTGGCAGTGAACAAAAGCACGGAGAGTCGTTGGGGGAGGCGTCTATCCATCATCGTAACAAGGTTGCGCAAGCGTGGCCGATCTCCCGCGTGCATGCTGGCCGCAGACAGTTGTGACTCTTGCAATGCTTGAACGTGCGGACACTCTCATTCGAGGCTCTTTTGGACGGTGGATTCAAAAAACGGTGGATGAGTACGCAGCAAAATATACACTCATGGTCGTAAATTATGGATAATGCTGATACATTGTGAAACAACGCTATGGTCGGCGGTTTGCGGGTTTATATCACCTCGGGGTACGACCATGCGGTGCATTTGACCTGCGAGCGTCGCACTGTGGCGCTGGCAGCAGAGGTGTGTTGGTGCATGTCAGAGTACGGTGCAGCGAGTAAGTGTACAGACGTTTTCAGACGTGCTAATGGCGACTGTGTACTGACAATTGCTCAAAGAACACATACTGATGACTTTATGAGGGGTAGAATGCTAGGGCGACTGGAGGCTAGTCAAACACAGCAGGTCGTAGCACGGGCCCTCCGCGTGCCACAAAGTGTGAGCTCAAGATTATGGCAACGATTCCAGCAGACAGGAAACGTGTCCAGGCGCTACAGTACTAGACGTCCACTGTGTACAACACCACAAGGAGACCGATACCTCACCATCAGTGCCCACAGATGGCTACGGAGTACTGCAGGTAGCCTCGCTCGGGACCTTAGTAAGGCCACTGGAACAGTTGTCTCCAGACACACAGTCTACAGACGACTGAACAGACATGGTTTAGTCGCCCGGATACCTGCAAGGTGCATTCCACTGACCTCTGGTCACAGGAGAGACTGGTGTCAAGAACACATTACATGGTCATTGGAGCGGTGGTCCCAGGTTATGTTCACGGACGAGTCCAGGTTTAGTCTGAACAGTGATTCTCGCCGAGTTCTGGCGTGAACCGGGAACCAGATACCAACCGCTTAATGTCCTTGAAAGGGAGGTCGTGGTTTGATGGTGTGGGGTGGGACTGATTGGTGCACGTACACCGCTGTATGTCTTTGACAGAGGAACTGTAACACGTCAGGTGTATCGGGACTTCATTTTGCACCAGTATGTTCTCCTTTTCAGGGATGTAGTGGGTCCCACCTTCCTCCTGATGGATGATGAAGCACGACCCTACCGAGTTACCATTGTGGAGGAGTACCTTGAAACAGAAGATATTAGGCGAATGGAGTGGCCTGCCTGTTCTCCAGACCTAAACCCCATCGAGCACGTCTGGTATGCTCTCGGTCGACGTATCGCTGCACGTCTTCAAACCTCTACGACACTTCAGGACCTCCGACAGGCACTGGTGCAAGAATGGGAGGCTATACCCCAGCAGCTGTTCCACCACCTGATCCAGAGTATGCCAACCCGTTGTGCGGCCTGTGTACGTGTGCATGGTGATCATATCCCATATTGATGTAGGGGTACATGCGCAGGAAACAGCGGCGTTTTGTAGCACATGTGTTTCGGGACGGTTTTCTCAACTTTTCCCCGATAGCGTTTACTTACAGATCTGTGTCGTGTGTGTTCCCTTTGTGCCTACGCTATTAGCGCCAGTTTTGTGTAGTGCCACGTTTTGTGTCACCACATTCTGCAATTATCCTTAATTTAGGAGCATGAGTGTATTAAATACTCCAATGCAGAAAACCATCATCTGAGGAAACTATATGCTTAGAAAGTAACAACTTTGTTACTGTGCTATACTGGAAGAAAGCCTGGGAAGATACTGTAACTGCGGATCTCAACAAATTCTAATGTAATCCTGTAAACCCGACTGGCTTTGGTCTTTCAAGAAACACCCAAGTAATTCAAATCCGAATTGGAACTACCCAAGGCAAACGTGAGGACCCGTTGTATAAATGGATACCAGATCTACGAAGTGCTACAGTGAAGCAGAAAGGCAGACAATCCAGCGTGTAGTGCAGACATATTCATTAACAAGTAGAATACGCGTACTCGTCGTCACCAATTTCGTGTTTGTATGGCGAGGAGCCGTCTTTTTGTTGTATGATAAGAGAAGGGATGTGGTGAAAGCTGGCAAGTAGCCTACTTTTCTCGAATAGCACCAAGGGCGAACCTAGCTTCATGTGACCTTACGGACGGACAGTCTTTGCGATGAAGTTAAAATGAAATGATTATGTCCCTGGGCGAGGAAAACCTCCGATCCGACCTGGAATCGAACCCGGTACCCCACAATACAGAAGTAGTAACACTAACAGGTGCCCGCTCCCCCAGCTCCCACCCCACCCGCTCTAGATCTATTCCACTTCAGACGTTGGCTCCTAACACCCACAGTACTCCCAAATTATATCTGACCTACAAACAAAAACAATCTCTAGTGCCACCGCCACTTTCATCCTTAAAGTTAACTAGAACAGATTTTTGCCACCATTTTAGGCTGCAACCACAAACAACAACGAAACACGCATAGACCACGGGCTGCAGTCGGCAAAAAACACTGCGGGAGAGAACTGAAATTTAATGCAGGACATGGCGTGAGCTATGGAGATCAGGAACGTCACGCCCCCACTACTTCTCCTTCCCCTTGCCGGGCAAATATTGGCGGGAAAAACTTCATCCACCATTAGGCTTCGAACCGACTACTTGCGAGTGGAACTCCATGCAAAGGTTACCCATCAGCGACTTTACATTTGTCGTACGTCCCACGTTGATTTCTGTGGTTATTTCAACCTGTGTCGCTTGTCTGTTAATAATGACAATTCTATGCAAACGCCGCTACGCTCGCTTGTACTGTGACAGCGTTGTCCGTGGTGAGAGGTAATGCCTGAAATTTGATGTCCGCGACACGCTGTTGACACTGTGAATCTCGGATCATTCAATTCCCTAACGATTTCCGAAACTGAATGTCCCATGCGACTGGCACCAACTACCAATCCGCGTTCAAAGTCTCTTAATTCCCGTCTTTCGGCCATAACCACGTCGGAAACCCTTCCACATGAGTCACCTGAATACAGATGACAGCTCCTCCAATGCACTTCCTTTTTATACCCTTTTTACGCTGTACTGCTGCCATCTGTTGTTGTTGTTGTTGTTGTCTTCAGTCCTGAGACTGGTTTGATGCAGCTCTCCATGCTACTCTATCCTGTGCAAGCTTCTTCATCTCCCAGTACCTACTGCAACCTACATCCTTCTGAATCTGCTTAGTGTATTCATCTCTTGGTCTCCCTCTACGATTTTTACCCTCCACGCTGCCCTCCAATGCTAAATTTGTGATTCCTTGATGCCACAAAACATGTCCTACCAACCGATCCCTTCTTCTAGTCAAGTTGTGCCACAAACTTCTCTTCTCCCCAATCCTATTCAATACCTCCTCATTAGTTACGTGATCTACCCACCTTATCTTCAGCATTCTTCTGTAGCACCACATTTCGAAAGCTTCTATTCTCTTCTTGTCCACACTGGTTATCGACCATGTTTCACTTCCATACATGGCTACACTCCATACAAATACTTTCAGAAACGACTTCCTGACACTTCAATCTATATTTGATGTTAACAAATTTCTCTTCTTCAGAAACGATTTCCTTGCCATTGCCAGTCTACTTTTTATATCCTCTCTACTTCGACCATCATCAGTTATTTTACTCCCTAAAAAGCAAAACTCCTTTACTACTTTAAGTGTCTCATTTCCTAATCCAATTCCCTCAGCATCACCTGATTTAATTAGACTACATTCCATTATCCTCGTTTTGCTATTGTTGATGTTCATCTTATATCCTCCTTTCAAGACACTGTCCATTCCGTTCAACTGCTCTTCCAAGTCTTTTGCTGTCTCTGACAGAATTACAATGTCATCGGCGCACCTCGAAGTTTTTACTTCTTCTCCATGAATTTTAATGCCTACTCCGAATTTTTCTTTTGTTTCCGTTACTGCTTGCTCAATATACAGATTGAAAAACATCGGGGAGAGGCTACAACCCTGTCTCACTCCTTTCCCAACCACTGCTTCCCTTTCATGCCCCTCGGCTCTTATAACTGCCATCTGGTTTCTGTGCAAATTGTAAATAGCCTTTCGCTCCCTGTATTTTACCCCTGCCACCTTCAGAATTTGAAAGAGAGTATTCCAGTCAACATTGTCAAAAGCTTTCTCTAAGTCTACAAATGCTAGAAACGTAGGTTTGCCTTTCCTTAATCTTTCTTCTAAGATAAGTCGCAAGGTTAGTATTGCCTCACGTGTTCCAACATTTCTACGGAATCCAAACTGATCTTCCCCGAGGTCCGCTTCTACCAGTTTTTCCATTCGTCTGTAAAGAATTCGCGTTAGTATCTTGCAGCTGTGACTTATTAAACTGATAGTTCGGTAATTTTCACATCTGTCAACACCTGCTTTCTTTGCTATTGGAATTATTATATTCTTCTTGAAGTCTGTGGGTATTTCGCCTGTCTCATACATCTTGCTCACCAGATGGTACAGTTTTGTCATGACTGGTTCTCCCAAGGCCAACAGTAGATCTAATGGAATGTTGTCTACTCCCGGGGCCTTGTTTCGACTCAGGTCTTTCAGTGCTCTGTCAAACTCTTCACGCAGTATCGTATCTCCCATTTCATCTTCATCTACATTCTCTTCCATTTCCATAATATTGTCCTCAAGTACATTGCCCTTGTATAAACCCTCTATATACTCCTTCCACCTTTCTGCCTTCCCTTCTTTGCTTACAACTGGGTTGCCATCTGAGCTCTTGATATTCATACAAGTGGTTCTCTTCTCTCCAAAGGTCTCTTTAATTTTCCTGTAGGCAGTATCTATCTTACCCCTAGTGAGACAAGCCTCTACATCCTTACATTTGTCCTCTAGCCATCCCTGCTTAGCCATTTTGCACTTCCTGTCGATCTCATTTTTGAGACGTTTGTATTCCTTTTTGCCTGCTTCATTTACTGCATTTTTATATTTTCTCCTTTCATCAATTAAATTCAATATTTCTTCTGTTACCCAAGGATTTCTATTAGCCCTCGTCTTTTTACCTATTTGATCATCTGCTGCCTTCATTACTTCATCCGGCCGCATCTCGTGGTCGTGCGGTAGCGTTCTCGCTTCCCACGCCCGGGTTCCCGGGTTCGATTCCCGGCGGGGCCAGGGATTTTCTCTGCCTCGTGATGGCTGGGTGTTGTGTGCTGTCCTTAGGTTAGTTAGGTTTAAGTAGTTCTAAGTTCTAGGGGACTGATGACCATAGCTGTTAAGTCCCATAGTGCTCAGAGCCATTTGAACCATTACTTCATCCCTCGAGCTACCTATTCTTCTTCTACTGTATTTGTTTCCCCCATTCCTGTCAATTGTTCCCTTATGCTCTTCCTGCCATCTGTATGTGTGCATATCGCTTTCCCATGACTTGCGTCACCTCGCTATACACTGAAGTTAAAAATATTTTCGATTCTTAATTGTGTCTTTGTGATTAAGGATTTGGAAGGTGACATAGCAGTAGAAAGATGATAAATTATAATCTTCTCGTTGTTTTCTCCTATTTCATTATACTATGAAGGGGAGTAAAAAGGTAATAAACCGAAGTTCTCCTTTTTGTTTTATTTTTAATTATTTGTTTACTTAACCTGATCTGATGGGGCTCATCAGACAGTCTCTTACATCGGACCATGGTATCACACGTACAGTAATTTTTTTACGCATCATAGTTTCCTAAGAAACAGTTATTTCTTAGGAAATAACTCTTTTAGTATGACAAATAGAATCAAAATGATTTGAGTGTCTGAAGTGGCAATGTAAGGATGATTGATTTTAAAAATAGTGAAATATAGTTTTTTTATCTTCTTCCATTTGGTTAGACTTGTAACTACTTCATATGGAGATGCTGATACTTGTCTGTTGGAGTAAATAATACTTAAATAGTTCAGCATGGTGTGGGTAACTGTAAAAGGTGTACAACATTGCTTCCGCCGTTTGCCGATAGATAGCGACAACGGTAAGTAGCGGTCGGAAGAAACAGATCGCAGACGTCAGGCAGTTAGCTTCGGCCTCGGTCAACATAACCTCATTCAAACATTAGTCGATTTGTGTCTGCATCATAAAGTTGTTCTTGATTGAAAATGTCAGTTTACGAGCCCAATTCTCGTCATTGCGGGAGGTGTTGCTGTTTTGTTTCAGTATGAAGGAAACAGCGGCTGAGTCTCATCGAACGCTCTCAAGTACGTGTGGTAATGGCGCTATTAGTGAAAGAACGTGTCACGAGTGGTTTCAACGCTTCAAGAACGGTGATTTTAACGTCGTAGACCGGCAAAGTGGTGGATGAGAGAATGTTTTCGAAGATGCAGATTGTTTCAAATGGCTCTGAGCACTATGGGACTCAACATCTTAGGTCATAAGTCCCCTAGAACTTAGAACTACTTAAACCTAACTAACCTAAGGACATCACACACACCCATGCCCGAGGCAGGATTCGAACCTGCGACCGTAGCAGTCCCGCGGTTCCGGACTGCAGCGCCAGAACCGCACGGCCACCGCGGCCGGCGAAGATGCAGAATTTGAGACATTGCTGAGTGAAGACTCGCGTCAGACTCAAGGAGAATTGGCTTGATTAGTGCGAGTGACATAGCAAGCCATTTCAAAACGTCTCAAGGCTATGGGCATGATTCAGAAAGAAGTCCCGTGTGAGCTGAAACGAAGAGACGTTTGTGAACAGTTGCTTCAGAGGCAAAAACGGAAGGGATTTCCGCATCGCATTGTGACCGGGGACGAAAAATGGGTTCCTTACGATAACCCTAAACGCAAAATATCATGGGGATATCCCAGCCATGCTTACACGTCGACGGCCAAACCGAATTTTCACGGCTCCAAGATCAAGCTCTGCATTTGGTGGGACCAGCCCGGCGTCGTGTACTATGAGTTGTTAAAACCAAGTGAAACATTCACAGGTGCTCGTCATCGAACGCAATTAATGCGTTTGAGCAGAGCATTAAAAGACAAACGGTGGCAATATAGCGAGAGGCACGATAAAGTGATTTTGCAGCATGACAACGCTCGACCCCACATTGCAAAAGAGGTCAAAACGTGCTTCGAAACATTAAAATAGGTAGTCCTACACCACCTGCCGTATTCTCCAGACATTGCTCCCTCTGGCTATTGCCTGTTTAGGTCAATGGCGCATGGCCTGGCTGACCACCAGTTTTGATCTCATGAAGAAGTCACAAATTGGATCGATTCGTGGATCGCTTCAAAAGATGAACAATTTTATCGACGCGGGATTCGTACACTGCCCGAAAGATGGGAGAAAGTAGTGGCCAGCGAGGGAAAATACTTTGAATGATACATGTGTAACCGATTTCTTTGACTAAAGCCTCAAATGTTGGGAAAAATGGCGGAAGCAAAGCTATACACCTTTTACTAAAATCGATTCATTGATTGATTTGGGGGAGGGGACCAAACAGCGAAGTCATCGGTCCCATGGGATTAGGAAATGATGGGTAAGGAAGTTGGCCGTGCCCTAACAAAGGAACCATCCCGACATTTGACTGAAGCGATTTAGGGAAATCACGGAAAACCTAAATCAGGACGGCCGGACGCGAGTTTGAACCATCGTCCTCCTAAATTCGAGTCCAGTGTTCTGATCTGCGGATGTTGTACTGCCTCAGCTACTGAAACGTGTTAGTATTCGGAAGTGAATCATTAATAATAATGATTTCGTGTGGTTCAGTGGCCTTGTACAAGTCTTTCAGTTGGACGCGACTTCGGCGACGCGCGCCTCCACAATCTACCCCATTAGTCCGTGTCCTACGTGAGTGACAGAAGCGACCGACAGCGAGCGACTTCTGGATACGCGACACTCCAGCGACAAGCAGCAGCTTTGGGCGAAAAGCTCGTGTCTCGTGCGTGCGAGCGGCCATGTCGCGCTATAACATGGCTGCTTAGAGCCAACCAGCTGTTTCTATAAAACTGAAGAATACTGTAGCTGGAGAGTAAGGCTAGAAAATTATGTTTACTTAAGAAAATAAAGCCAAAAAGAAATGCTGTGCATGAAATTTATAAAGGGAGGAATAGCAATGCAAGAATTTCATAAATATCGTCAACTACGAAGACCACAACACTTCGAGTACACGTGAATCAGCAGAGGATCATTCGACTATCTTATCAGTAAATTAAATAGGAATGTTTTTTACATGATCAAGAGCTTTTATCAGCCAATAAATGCGGAAGACTGACTAACTACAAGACTAACTACCTAAATACATAGATTGATAATACATCGCCAACTGTTATTTTTTATTATCTTCCTCTTTTTAACACAAATTCTGTAGGCTGCAGAGCGGCGTAGTCAGCTGCTGCCAGCCCGCCCCCTTCGGGGGGAATTGAAATTCAATAAAGGAAAAAAAAAAATTGATAATACGAAATTATAGGTAGTTGTGGTGTAGAGGTAGCGTTACAGTACGTAATTGCGTGCTTCAGAAAGGTCCTGGGTTCCTTCTATAGTTTAACTGACTCAGTTACAATACTGTATACTAAGTTTTATGTATACTGTATGAAATTTTACAGATATTTGATGTTGCGAACGTAATTCATCAACAGTCAGTGTTAAGGCCAAGCGTTTCAATTAATCTAAACAGTCTGTAAAAGTAAAGCATACGAAATTTTTGGAAAGAAAGTCGAACGTTTTGTGTAATGATTTGTCTAAAAGCATGAAATAAAAAATATTAGGGAAACGTTTGGTGCACCTCATTTTCTGTTTGCGATTTCGAGCAACATTCAAAGGCACGTAGAACGTTTCTCTGATATACTTATTTCTTTTACACAAATAATTTCATAAAATATTTGACTGATTTCTTTCATTTTTCATTTTCAAGTTTTGTTCAGAAAGCATGATCTTATTGACTCCTCGTTTGCCTTCCTAACATACTTCATTCGAAGGAAGCCTTTTGGACATTTAAATACCCCACCAATGTATCTTTTTATGTGCAAAACAGCTAGGCCTTGAACAGATGAAAGTTTTGACACTTCATTTACATAGCTTAGCAGCAGCTTTCCGTGAAATATTTCATTTTTTCCCCAACTCATTAATTAAGTTTCCGTTAATTACCCTGATTACTTTCAAGCTGTTAAATATTTTCATGCAAAACTAGGCCTCATGCTGGTCACTGTGATACCCCATTTACCTGTTTCTCTCCCTTTGTTTGGCTATGAAAATTCGGACAAAACTTCGTGGTATAATTTATAGGGAGTCTTGTTTTCGCTCTGCTCACGCGTTTACAAAAACGTATCGAGTGTTAAAATAGTCCTTTCTGCGTGCTGTCATTTCCAAAAATCGTCGTTTCGATATCTCAAACCGTTTATGTGATACGACGATTTTTACGATCACTTGATTCCCGAAGTGCAGGAAAGGTTCGGACGCGCCGCGAGAGACCCGTCCGCGGATATAACAACAAATATCTCAAGAATGAAAAGAGACATCATTCCGATCTCAACTTTAAATACAACTTAGATATATTGGTTACATTTCATACGCAATAATGTATGGCCTTAAATGAACTATACGGAAAGTCTACGCAATGTGATTTTACCTCTGCAAATTCTTAAAAATTTCGTGCAGCCATGTACCGAATTTCGTGCAGCACAGTAACTATGACGAATAACAAAACTATATTCAGACCTTTATCGTTTAAAGATATCAAGCTATAAGATTTAGAAGAATGAAATTTTTTCACCGAATAGTATTCTTAAAATCGGATGACAAGTATTTCATAGCTGCCGTCGCGTGTGCTCCACTGCTTTGCCGAGAAGACACATGGCTGTCGCTCTGTGTCGCGCGTGCTTCAGCGATAACGTTCAAACACGTTTGAATTCAAACGTCGCCAGTTGCAGCGATGACGTTCAAACACGTTTGAATTCAAACGTCGCCAGTTGCAGCGAGAGACAGGCAGCGACACAGATGTCGCTCACGTAGGACACTTCCATAACTATACTTATGATTGTGTTTTGTCGCCTGAAGTTGTCGCGCGCTGTCGGTCGCTTCTGTCGATTACATAGGACACAACCTTGGTCCTACAGGGGAAGGAAGACCTATAGTTCAACATGGAATCCGAATCAAGTGTCGTTGCTGACGAATCTTCACATCATTGAGAGGTGGAGGCTAGTTTAAAGGCGGACTCTTAAATGTCCGGTGTTCCAGCGTGATTCGATCCCGCGACCTCTTGGTTTCCAGGCACTTACTTTACCACTTTTCTTTCTTTTCAACCATTAGGTTAAAAGTCTTATCCTCTACCGACGGTTTTTTTTAAAGGGCCTTCTCTCCTCAAAATTTCGCATAATGTGACTGGATGTCTTTCCTTGCTTCTTTAAAATCATATTTTTTCTTCTGGTGCAATAAAGGAAATTTTTTTCTTCTGGCACACTGATTTTCTTTTCATTTTAGCTTAATTTGTAACGATTTTATTCTTTCCTTGTTTTCTCATTCAAGTAGTTTTAAATGAAAATCAGTTATTTAAGTATCCATTGTAATGAACCTTGCCTTTTCGGAATTCCCGCAAGTTAAACCGAAATGTCCGATACCGTATAAATTTTAGCAATATTTCGGTTAATTTGTAAATGTAAATTACATTTTTTCTCATCTGTAGATATTTCTGAACATGTCTGATTGCCAGTAAGCCATTATTCTGATAATGTATGAGGTCCGTTCAAAAAATACCGGAACATACGTAATTTCGCGCCAGTGGTGGGCTGGAGCGAAATGTGGTTGGCATCCCTGCACGCAGCAGTTTTTAATGTGTAAATGCCAGTAGTGTCATTGTTGTGTGTCTGTTAGTCATTTTTCAGTGTTGTATTGAGTAGAACGTTGTGTCGCGCAGTTTGCGAATTTCGAGATGGCAGAGTTACAGGAGCAACGTGTGTACATTAAATTTTGCGTGAAGCTCGAGAAAACCTTTACAGAGACACACCAAATGATGCAGGAAGCGTACGGTGATGAGTGATTAAGCCGTACTCGGGGTTACGAATGGTTCACGTGGTTTAAAAATGGCCAGACGGATGTTACAGAAGACTTTCGTTCAGGACGCCCTTCGACGTCAACCGACGACGCTCGTGTCACGAACGTCAACGAAATTGTGCGTGCCAATCGAAGACTGACTGTCCGAGAGATTGCAGACGAACGTAACATTTAAGGTGGATCACGTCATGAAATCCTGACACAGCATCTTGGAATGCATCGTGTTGCCGCCAAGTTCGTTCCACGCCTCATGAGTCGTGCATGACTATTGCACAAGAAACGAAATCACTTTGCTGCCTCATCCTCCGTACACTCCAGACCTGGCCCAGTGGACGGACGTTTTTTATTTCCAAAGTTGAAAACCCCGTTGAAAAGACGGAGATTTGCAACGATAGACGAGATAAAAGAGAAATCTCAGACGGCGATTCGCGCGATCCAGCGCACCAAGACTGCTTTCGGAAGTGGAAACGGCGTTGGGAGCAGGGTATCAGTTGTGGAGCAGAGCATTTCGAAGGATATGATACACAATAACTAAAAGGTAAGCATAGAAAAAGTTTGTGGACGAAGTTCCGTGATTTTTTGAACAGACCTCGTGTTGTAATTATTCATATCAATCCATTTCGTAGTATCGATCTTGTACCATGAAAATTAATAATTACAATTGTCGACTTAAGTGTTCTAAAAGCCTGTTTACAGTATATATAATACTGTTAGACTTCAATTTTCATGTAAACAAGTCTTCATTTATAACTTTTCTAATTTTACTATCGATAATGAAATAGATTTTATAAAATAACTAGAGGCTCCTTTTTTAATATGGTCAAAATTTGCAACCTTTGTTATTAACCATTGGGGCTATAAATCTTCATCTAAATAATTATTTTCAGAAAACAATATATAAATAAAATCTGAAAAACAACTTTAATTAAGACAGTCATATTAATACCAATTTGGATTATATCCAGTTCTGAAGGTACTGGAAGCTGGACTCGTTATGTATGATGTAGTTTTCGGACCAAGTGCGTCATATAGCGTCACACAGTCAGATTGGGTTATGATAGTGTCAGGGTGGTTTTAGAAGCTGTTGAGTCTGTTCAACTGCCGGCCGCGGTGGTCTCGCGGTTCTAGGCGCGCAGTCCGGTACCGTGCGACTACTACGGTCGCAGGTTCGAATCCTGCCTCGGGCATGGATGTGTGTGATGTCCTTAGGTTAGTTAGGTTTAAGTAGTTCTAAGTTCTAGGGGACTGATGACCACAGCAGTTGAGTTCCATAGTGCTCAGAGCCAAGTCTGTTCAACTACCTTCCTTGCCTAGCTCATGAAAGTTGCACAATAGATAAAGAGACAAAGAGACACTGGCAGTCTGTCGAAAAGACTTGAACTATTATAGGAAGATAGGAACAGTAACACTATAAACTATATAAAGAAAAGTGTCCGCTTGTTTATTTTTTTGTAATTTATACTAACGTACCGTTTTTTTTTTTTCTTTCAGTCTTGATCACATTTTACACACTTTAGCTTGAAGGCAAGAGGAAGATCACTACTTGCATAAGATTTCGCAATCTGACTTGAAAAATTTATGTATGTGATATATAAAGAGGAAAGGTTATTAGCAAAAATTTCTAAAAGTACTTGACCGATTTACTTCAAATTTCTACATTTGAATGAAACAATAAAGAAAATTAATGAAAAATTAAATGCCTAACAGATATATCGTGGTAACCTGACTATAATATCTGTCGCGGGAATAAATTACTGTGGCAATACCCGTCTTGGAGATAGTACCATCAGATCTCACTAGACCGCGGGCCGAGCGAAAGCTGGAGAATTTGAGAGAAACATGATTGCGAACTCTTATTTATTGATTAGTTGCCTTTACGAAATATACCGTAGAAGATATTTTAGTCCTGTTTCACAGTCATTTTTATTATTAAAATCCACAATGCCGTACAAACGCTAAGCCAGGTCGTGGACATAGTACCAACAATAATCACTAGATCGTGAGCCGATCAAAAGATCGAACACAAACCGAGATTTCCCGAACTGGGATGTAAACTGTCGAGCAGTTTGAGTCGTGCTCACAAACCCACATGAAACAGTGAAAACCGAACTGAGACAATAGAATACGAATTCTCCAAAACCGCAATGAGATACTTACCGCAAAATGTAACAATAGATGGCGCAGCTAATCATCTTTTCATTCGGGATAAATTTGAAGTATATGAAACATTTGCTTGAAGAAATGAACTAAAAATGCTAATAGAAAATCATATAGTTCCTATCGAAGTTTAACAGAAACAACGAAGTTCTGTTTATCGAAGATAGATAACAAAGCACAACAGCGCACGCTAGCTGTTGTTGGGGAAAAGTAAGTTTCGCAGTTTGCGGTAACGTTGACCATACTCTGAGCGGCTCACTATTTAATTGTTCTGACACGCAATTTGAGTTCCCCATTTGATAATAATTTGTGATAATTTCTCATAAACGCTGAATTCGTATTGCCCAGATAGAATAACTTGTTACGTTGTCTCCATACAGTCCAACATATAGTGTGGTGCTTCCCCACAGCGTTATTTTGAGTGAATTCATGATTCAGTCCAGATTTTCAGAAAACTATGCTCTTTGATAACCTCATATTTACTGTGTCTAATTAGAGCAAATAAACAATTTATTATGCTCAGATTTGATTTAAATTACAAAATGTTTTAAATTCTCGTAAGCGACACAGTAATAATAAGTGTAGCCTGTTGCGCACCTAAGCTTGTAGTTCTCACAGTGACACTGTTATCGTTGTGCACCATAAGCAAGCTCAGCGAACATTCTCTTATTATTGTTTAAGGTAACGAGCATTGCACCCGCTCGTCTTGTCGCTTAAAAACCTGTTTATTGACTGTGGAGAACTGTGTCTATTGCCTCTAGGATTATAAGTTTGCTGTGAGTTGTTTCATGACTATTTCGCTAATGTCCCTGCAGTATTCAGACGTAATAAGCAAGAACATTTTATACCAACGTTATACCATAACGCAGCTCCGGGATCACTGTCCAAGCAAACAGCTAACACTTTCAATTGCTAGGGAAGTTATAGATGCACCGATGAGCTGTTCATTACTAAACGTTCCTGGACCCGTCATATTACTGAGTGCTTATTAATTCCTGTTCGACTCATTATTTGTTTACCGTTCAAAATGGTTCAAATGGCTCTACGCACTACGGGACTTAACATCTGACATCATCAGTCCCCTAGACCTTAGAACTACTTAAACCTAACTAACCTAAGGACATCACACACATCCATGCCCGAGGCAAGATTCGAACCTACGACCGTAGCGGTCGCGCGGTTCTAGACTGAAGCGCCTAGAACCGCTCGGCCACAAAGACCGGCTTTGTTTACGGCCTTGTGCAGACACCACATCGCACATATCGGCACATGACAGTCCTGGGTAGGATCGTAACACGTGCTGTTACAATAGTAAGCGTTCTTGCTGCTCATGGGCCACGTTCCTTCCCACGAGGATTCTGCCATTCACGTCACGTTGTGACGTCACAAAACTCGACCAGCCCCACGTTTACTTCCACGTCCCCTGGCAGAACGGCTTTACCACGGAATCCTCAATCCAGTCACAAATTTAGCCACGTGTCGCTCGACAGAGAATGACGAAAATCGTTTTGGACTGGGCACAACAGAGCCCTCTGTCTTCACTGAAGTGCAGCAGGAACGCTCCCCCCCAGTCCGGTCGTCGTCGGCCACTTTGCGCGTCGGTTGTGGGCGGGCGGTGTCGGCGGCGGTCGCCATGGCAACCGGCTATCAAGCGCGAGTGTTGACACAGTGGCCAGCTCCGCTCCGCTCCGCGCCTAAACCAGTTTCATTCAATTAATCAATGGGGGAAACAGCGCCGGCGCGCCACGGGGAAGAAAATAAACAGCACATAAAAACTTGATAATTAAAACTCTTCCACCCCCCACCCCTCCCCCCTGTCCTGTCCGGCGAGGGCCCTCTCGGCGCTGCTTGCGTCTTCCGTCCCGCCTCGCGTAAATTAACTGCCCGCTGTGCAAAGAAATTGCTGCCGCACATTCGATAATTAAATTAAATAGACAACGCCGCGACTCGGTATGTACACTCGGTTCTTTAATTTGCAATTATTGCGAATAAGCCTGTCCAAATATTACGAGTGAGGGAATAAACAAGGGTAAATCCCGCCGGTCCGCCGCAAGTACCTCTGAGACTGTTTACTCTGTTCAGTTTGGACGGATCCTATTTCATATTTCCTCCGCACACAGCATTATCGAATGTATTCCGCACAGGACGGGCGCGCGCAATCTCCCCGATTTATTCTGCGTGGACAACAGAGCGGGCTTCTCGGAATGAGACATTTTCTGAGCGTGTGGCGGCAGAATTTGTGTTGAAGTCAGCCTGTAACCGTGGTTTGAGTCGCAGTTCAAACCTGGATCTTTGTATTTCGGGAGAAAGGCTCTCACACATTTCTTCTTCACTTCCCGTTATTGGCCACTGGCTGCAGTACCAGGCTTTGCCCGGTAGGTTCAGCAGCTGTCACACAAAGTGATTGGCCCGGCACCGGCCGGGGTGGCCGAGCGGTTCTAGGCGCTACAATTTGGAACCGCGCGACCGCTACGGTCGCAGGTTCGAATCCGGCCTCGGGCATGGATGTGTGTGATGTCCTTAGGTTAGTTAGGTTTAAGTACTTCTAAGTTCTAGGGGACTGATGACCTCCGATGTTAAGAAGTAACTGGCGCATTGCAACGAGCCAGTTGCTCGGCCACCACTGACCAGACGTTTTCAATTGGCGAGAGATCTGGAGAATGTGTTCACAGCCATTTGAACTATTTTTCTTAACAGACCCAAGGTATACTATGTAATCTGTCTTGCTGAAAACTGCCCTGATAAATCTCACATCTGCATCAGTCAAAGCGTGAGGGCGTCCGGTACGTCGTTGGTTTCTTAATGATTTTGTTGCGCAAAATCGATCTGTTATCGACTGAACCGTCGATCTAGGTCTGTCGACTACTTTAGCAATCTCGTAAGAAGATCTGCACTCATGATGTAAGCGCAGAATAAGTTTCCTTTCGATTAGCTTCGTCTCACTACCCTTACGGCCCATGGCGCTAACTGCACTGTATCGGCGCCGTTCAGAACCATAATAAGCGAGAGAGTGGGGCCGAGCACGGTTGACTCCAGTGTGTGCCGTGGGTCAGTGTTATACACTGCTGGCCATTAAAATTGCTACACCAAGAAGAAATGCAGGTCATAAACGGGTATTCACTGGACAAATATATTATACTAGAACTGACATGTGATTACATTTTCACGCAATTCGGGTGCATAGATCCTGAGAAATCAGTACCCAGAACAACCACCTCTGGCCGTAATAACGGCCTTGATACGCCTGGGCATTGAGTCGAACAGAGCTTGGATGGCGTGTACAGGTACAGCTGCCCATGGAGCTTCAATACGATACCACAGTTCATCAAGAGAAGTAACTGGCGCATTGTGACGAGCCAGTTGCTCGACCACCACTGACCAGACGTTTTCAATTGGCGAGAGATCTGGAGAATGTGTTGGCCAGAGCAGCAGTAGAACATTTCCTGCATCCAGAAAGGAGCGTACAGGACCTGCAACATGCGTTCGTGCATTATCCTGTTGAAATGTAGGGTTTCGCAGGGATAGAATGAAGGGTAGAGCCACTGGTCGTAACACATCTGAAATTTAACGTCCACTGTTCAAAGTGCCGTCAATGCGAGCAAGAGGTGACCGAGACGTGTAACCAATGGCACCCTCACCATCCCGCCGGGTGATACGCCAGTATGGCGATGACGAATACACGCTTCCAATGTTCGTTCACCGCGATGTCGCCAAACACGGATGCGACCATCATGATGCTGTAAACAGAACCTGGATTCACCCGAAAAAATGACGTTTTGCCATTCGCGCACCCAGGTTCGTCGTTGTGTACGCCATCACAGGCGCTCCTGTGTGTGATGCAGCGTCAAGGGTAATCGCAGCCATGGTCTCCGAGCTGATAGTCCATGCTGCTGCAAACGTCGTCGAACTGTTCGTGCAGACGGTTGTTGTCTTGCAAACGTCCCCATCTGTTGACTCAGGGACGAGACGTGGCTGCACGATCCGTTACGGCCATGCGGATAAGATGCCTGTCATGTCGACTGCTAGTGATACGAGGCCGTTGGGATCCAGCACAGCGTTCCGTATTACCCTCCTGAACCCACCGATTCCATATTCTGCTAACAGTCATTGGATGTCGACCAACGCGAGGAGCAATGTCGCGATACGATAAACTGCATTCGCGATAGTCTACAATCCGACGTTTATCGAAGTCGGAAACGTGATGGTATGCATTTCTCTTCCTTACACGAGGCATCACAACAACGTTTCACCAGGCAACGCCGGTCAACTGCTGTTTGGGTGTGAGAAATCGATTGGAAACTTTCCTCATGTCAGCACTTTGTAGGTATCGCCACCGGCGCCAACGTTGTGTGAATGCTCTAAAAAGCTAATCATTTGCATATCACAGCATCTTCTTCCTGTAGGTTTAATTTCGTGTCTGTAGCACGTGATCTTCGTGGTGTAGCAATTTTAATGGCCAGCAGTGTACATCTCAGCAGGCAGACTCTCGCCTCTTGGCCTATCATGTAGCTGGCAACTGTATTGTTCCGAAGCCGGCCGGAGTGAGGCGTCATTCATCGTATAAAAGGTCTGGCAGTCGCCACGTCTGCCCCGCCCCATTTATTCTCAGCTTCGAGATGCACCAGCAGCTGCCGCCTGTTCAACCGTTGGCGGCCAAGTCCTGCTATAGAGTTTTAGCGCCAAGCAATACTAGCACTTTAGCTGTTCCTTACTTTGAACAGAACACAGCAATGTCGTACGTGTTCACCCGTCCTTTCATTTGCTTTGCGAGTGCGAGTATCTCGGGCTCCGGCTCCAAACCTAGAGCATTAGCCATGCGGTAAGATTCGCTAAAATCTCTCCCTTTGTCGCTTTGAGCTGTTTCTCAAGGTTCAGCATCCTCTCTCAATACGATCATCCGATTTGATCGTAGTCCTGTGTACCTAGCTATGATTCAGCACACACTTCTTGCCGTTTATCGTTGTGTAATACCAGTGAAGGGTGCACTTGGAGTAATACACTCCTGGAAATGGAAAAAAAAACACATTGACACCGGTGTGTCAGACCCACCATACTTGCTCCGGACACTGCGAGAGGGCTGTACAAGCAATGATCACACGCACGGCACAGCGGACACACCAGGAACCGCGGTGTTGGCCGTCGAATGGCGCTAGCTGCGCAGCATTTGTGCACCGCCGCCGTCAGTGTCAGCCAGTTTGCCGTGGCATACGGAGCTCCATCGCAGTCTTTAACACTGGTAGCATGCCGCGACAGCGTGGACGTGAACAGTATGTGCAGTTGACGGACTTTGAGCGAGGGCGTATAGTGGGCATGCGGGAGGCCGGGTGGACGTACCGCCGAATTGCTCAACACGTGGGGCGTGAGGTCTCCACAGTACATCGATGTTGTCGCCAGTGGTCGGCGGAAGGTGCACGTGCCCGTCGACCTGGGACCGGACCGCAGCGACGCACGGATGCACGCCAAGACCGTAGGATCCTACGCAGTGCCGTAGGGGACCGCACCGCCACTTCCCAGCAAATTAGGGACACTGTTGCTCCTGGGGTATCGGCGAGGACCATTCGCAACCGTCTCCATGAAGCTGGGCTACGGTCCCGCACACCGTTAGGCCGTCTTCCGCTCACGCCCCAACATCGTGCAGCCCGCCTCCAGTGGTGTCGCGACAGGCGTGAATGGAGGGACGAATGGAGACGTGTCGTCTTCAGCGATGAGAGTCGCTTCTGCCTTGGTGCCAATGATGGTCGTATGCGTGTTTGGCGCCGTGCAGGTGAGCGCTACAATCAGGACTGCATACGACCGAGGCACACAGGGCCAACACCCGGCATCATGGTGTGGGGAGCGATCTCCTACACTGGCCGTACACCACTGGTGATCGTCGAGGGGACACTCAATAGTGCACGGTACATCCAAACCGTCATCGAACCCATCGTTCTACCATTCCTAGACCGGCAAGGGAACTTGCTGTTCCAACAGGACAATGCACGTCCGCATGTATCCCGTGCCACCCAACGTGCTCTAGAAGGTGTAAGTCAACTACCCTGGCCAGCAAGATCTCCGGATCTGTCCCCCATTGAGCATGTTTGGGACTGGATGAAGCGTCGTCTCACGCGGTCTGCACGTCCAGCACGAACGCTGGTCCAACTGAGGCGCCAGGTGGAAATGGCATGGCAAGCCGTTCCACAGGACTACATCCAGCATCTCTACGATCGTCTCCATGGGAGAATAGCAGCCTGCATTGCTGCGAAAGGTGGATATACACTGTACTAGTGCCGACATTGTGCATGCTCTGTTGCCTGTGTCTATGTGCCTGTGGTTCTGTCAGTGTGATCATGTGATGTATCTGACGCCAGGAATGTGTCAATAAAGTTTCCCCTTCCTGGGACAATGAATTCACGGTGTTCTTATTTCAATTTCCAGGAGTGTATATTACTTCGCTCAACTCTAATTTCAGTATATATCCTAGATTTTATTACTCGTCAGCTTCGTTTTTAATAGTGTTGTGATTCCTCCCATCTTTCCTAATATCCAAATAAATTAGGGATCCTCTGCAAGTAGGAACGTCGCCGACACGTTACTCGGTCGGATAATCCTCTAAATTTACATCTACGTGATTACTCTGCTAATCACAATAAAGTGCCTGGCAGAGGGTTCAATGAAGTACCTTCAAGCTGTCTCTCTACCGTTCCACTCTAGAATGGCGCGCGGGGAAAACGAGCACTTAAATTTTTCTATGCTAGCCCTGATTTCTCTTATTTTATCGTGATGCTCATTTCTTCCTATGTAGGTGAGTGCCAGCAGAATGTTTTCGCAATCGGAGGAGAGAACTGAAATTTCATGAGAAGATCCTGTCCCAACGAAAAACCCCTTTGTTTTAACGATTGCCACTCCAATTCACGTATCATGTCAGTGACACTATCTCCCCTATTTCGCGATAATACAAAACGAGCTGGCCCTCTTTGTACTTTTTATATGTCATGCGTCAGTCCCACCTGATGCGGATCCCACGCCGCACAGCAATACTCCAGAATAGGGCGGACAAGCGTGGTGCAAGCAGTCTCTTTAGTAGACCTGTTGCACCTTCTAAGTGTTCTGCCAATGAATCGCAGTCTTTGGTTTGCTCTACCCACAATATTATCTATGTGATCGTTCCAATTTAGGTTATTTGTAATTGTAATTCCTAACAAGGGAACCTCCCCATCGCACCCCCCTCAGATGTAGTTATAAGTTGGCACAGTGGATAGGCCTTGAAAAACTGAACACAGTTCAATCGAGAAAACAGGAAGAAGTTGTGTGGAACTGTGAAAAAATAAGCAAAATATACAAACTGAGTAGTTCATGGAAAGATAGGCAACATCAAGGACACCGGGAACGCAGGAGCGCCGTGGTCTCGTGGTAACGTGAGCAGCTGCGGAATGAGAGGTCCTTGGTTCAAATCTTCCATCAAGTGAAGAGATTAATTTTTTATTTTCAGTTTATGTGACAAACTCTTGTTTTTTCATCACTTTTTTGGAAGTGATTATCACGTCCACAAGAAAACCTAAATCGGGTGAGGCAGAAGAATCTTTTTACCCATTCGCCAAGTGTACAAGTTAGGTGGGTCGACAGCATATTCCTGTTATGTGACGCACATGCCGTCACCAGTGTCGTATAGAATATATCAGATGTGTTTTCCTGTGGAGGAATCGGTTGACCTATGACCTTGCGATCAAATGTTTTCGGTTCCCATTGGAGAGGCACGTCCTTTCGTCTACTAATCGCACGGTTTTGCGATGCGGTCGCAAAACACAGACACTAAACTTATTACAGTGAACAGAGACGCCAATGAACGAACGGACAGATAATAATTATGCAAAAATAAAGAAAGTAAAATTTTCACTCGTGGGAAGACTTGAAACAAGGACCTCTCTTTCTGCAGCTGCTCTCGCTACCACGGGACCACGGAGCTCCTGAGCTCCCAGTGTCCTTGATGTTGGATATCATGCGCATGGACTACTCAGTTTGTATATTTTGCTTATTTTTTCATAGTTCCACACAACTTCTTCCTGTTTTCTCAATTTATCTGTGTTCAGTTTTTCAAGGCCTATCCACTGTGCCAACTTATAACTAAATCTGAGGGGGGGTGCGATGGGGAGGTTCCCTTGTAAGTATTTAGTTGAATTTACAGCCTTCAGATTTCTTTTAGTACTCATGTGAATAACTTCACACTTTTCGTTATTCAGAGCCAATTGCCACTTTTCGCACCATAGAGATATCTTATTTAAATCATTTTGCAAGTCGTTTTGATCATTTAATGACTTTACGAGACGGTAAATGCAGCATCATCTGCAAACAGTCTAAGACGGCTACGCAGATTGTCTCCTATGTTGTTAATATAGATCAGGGACAATACTGAGTAGGAAATAAACATAAAACGACGGCGGCCTGTTAATACGGCCTGTTAATATTTACCGCACCCTTAAACTGGGGCAAGTTTTTTTTGATTCTTACCACCTGGAACAGCAAGAGCTATGGAAGACAGTTGGGTGCGGAAGCGAACTACCTCATAAACAAAACTTAATAGATACCATACTGCGTTACGTCATTTGCTACTGATGCCCGATTTCGGTGCTTTTACCTTATAACTCATGTGCTATGAACATTTGCAGTTCATAGGACCGGTACATTGGGGATTTCTCGAAAACGCATCAGCTTTGGAACGATTTGTTGTCATAAAGGACGGGAAACCACTTATCAGTTTTTAAAGGCATTTTATATTTTCCAAAGATTGACCCAGTGGCTTCGGAGAAATTCCACATTCACTTGTAATAAAACAGATTATGTTGACTGCCTGTTTTGTTTTACTTTTTTTTTAAGAAAAAACGACCGGTTTCTGTTCATTTGAACCACCCTCAGATCTGAGTGTATCGCTTACAATGGTTGCAAGAGTAATCCGTCCAGTTAATCGGCGGAGTTTACATGCTACGTCACAGGATATCTGGATATTTACTCGTATTAAAACTTAAGTGCTATGATTGCCTTGTGAGACAATGGCGCATTGAAATTCTATGAAATACTCGTCGTTTGGTTCAGTACGTTATATTTAATCATCAGATAATGTATTTCTTTTATTACATTTTTATCATATTTAGTACACTAACTACTTTCCTTTTTGCCATAGTGCCACAGCCCCTTCACTGTTCGCCTCAATACCCTACTAGTTATTTTTTCTTGGCAACTTGCGCTCTTCACTGGGTTGGGTTCTGTGACTACGAACGCTGTGGGCATCCTCGTGTGGTGGCGTACGTGACGCTGCTGTAAGTGCTTTCCTTGGCTGCACTTAATAAATCTTTTAAATGTATGCACTACGAGGATGCTTTCCTTTCCATGAAGAGTCATCTGACGATGACGCTTGAACACAGCGAAACCGTTAGTAATTATATCATCCGTTTGCGGTTTTATTCAAGTTCCATTTACTATTGATTTCAACGGCTAGCCCATATTATAAAGTTGTAAGTGAAATTTGACTAGAATTTGTCCTGACGAAGTAACATAACACACCCTCTCAAATCATGAAATTTCGTTCTCCCGTGAGCTTAACTGTTTCCTGGGAGTCAGTGTATCAGATTAGGTACTATGACACAAAGAAACAACAAAAACAAAAAAAACTAAAGGGGATTTCTTTTGAAGAATAACTGGATTTCAAATTGGAAATGTGCGCACATCACTTCAAACAAAATCACACCGCTAGTACAGTGTAATTTACAATGGATGATGGGAAGAGGAGAAAGGGAGCACAAGCGGACACAGTGAAAGGATAAAGTATTCCAGCAGATCTCAGGCTGGTGATTTTTCCCAGAGCTTCTCCCGCCGTTAATGACGGCAAAACGATTCAAGAGTGTACGGCCGTGTGTCGGTGCTCAATAGGCGTAATATTTCGGGAAAACAAGCACATTACCACAGCAGATGCGACCAGTGACGCAATTTGTCGTTTGTTCATGCTGCGGCACATCTCCTCTTCGTACGCGTGGGAGGCGTCTCTTGAGTATCTCCCGGTGTAACTGAGACAGTAAAAGGCTCATCGGCCGTTCCTCTCAATCTGGCAGATAGTGAACTACAGGTATTTCGCTTGGCAGAGGCAAGTTCGTGTCTGCTACCAGGCTTAATCGCGGTTTGCGTGGCAGTTGACTGCGATAAGTGTAACAGTTTCCAGATTTGGTGTATTTTCCATTGGTTTACGCGCTAACTCAGAAAAAGCCGCTGTGAGTCGATTACTCTTCGTATATTTGCGATTTCGCGATGTCCTGTAGTGAAGTGTCAACTTAACATGCAACTTTTGCACTTCTCCGGAGCTGGGTTTGTTCTTCTCCAAAAATGCGTAGCAAGAGGTGAATGAGAAGCTGCAAGGTGTAATTCGTGCTTGCAGCGAGTTTTTCACCAAAGTCGTCATTGCATTGCAATATTCCGACAAAAGACCAGTTATGATTGCCGCCATTGCTCCCAAAGGTTACCAGGAAATTCAGCTTCCTTATACTTAACACCAAGCACTATGGGACATGGTCACTCCCCAACAATATTCTGGTTACTTCCTTCACTGATGGTGCACATGTTTCCCACAAATTTAGACGTAAATACGTATCTGATAAATGTGTTACCCCTAAATTTGCGTTTCTTAAACATACGTTTACGCTTAGTCATTCTATACGTATAAACAGCATTATTTGCAAATAAACTACAAAAATCGCTGGCTTGCACACTATTTTAATTCAAACTAGTGCCACAAGAAAGGGACTGATTTGTTTATTTGTAATTCCAAATCGTGAGACATAAAAATGGTTAAATGGCTCTGAGCACTATGGGACTTAACATCTGAGGTCATCAGTCCCCTAGAACTTAGAACTACTTAAACCTAACTAACCTAAGGACATCACACACATCCATGCCCCAGGCAGGATTCGAACGTGCGACCGTAGCGGTCACGCGGTTCTGGACGGAAGCGCCTAGAACCGCTCGGCTACACCGGCCGGCTCTTGAGACATAGCAGTGGCATCTAAAGAAGACAACTGACAGCCTTCTAGACTGTAGAGTTCCCAAGATATGACTGTTCGACTCAGGCGTGTATACGAGGTGTGGCTACAAAAAAACCGGACTAGTACTGGTGAAACAATAAAACGAATGCAATAAGGCTGAAAGTCGCGTGGCCTGTCACGTGACTCGCTCCGCCTACTGCTCGAGTTTCATCTGCCTCCTGCACTCAGTCTGCCCGTGACGTCTGTTTTAAGTAGTTGACGTTTTGTCTGTGCGTCGGAAAATGTTGAGTGTACAGAAAGAACAGCGTGTTAACATCAAATTTTGTTTCAAACTAGGAAAATCTGCAAGTGAAACGTTTGTAATGTTACAACAAGTGTACGGCGATGATTGTTTATCGCGAACACAAGTGTTTGAGTGGTTTAAACGATTTAAAGATGGCCGCGAAGACACCAGTGATGACGCTCGCACTGGCAGACCATTGTCAGCAAAAACTGATGCAAACATTGAAAAAATCGGTAAACTTGTTCGACAAAATCGCCGTTTAACAATCAGAGCAGTGTCTGAGTTAACAGGAGTTGACAAGGAAAGTGTCGAACAAGTTTACCGATTTTTTCAATGTTTGCATCAGTTTTTGCTGACAATGGTCTGCCAGTGCGAGTGTCATCACTGGTGTCTTCGCGGCCATCTTTAAATCGTTTAAACCACTCAAACACTTGTGTTCGCGATAAACAATCATCGCCGTACACTTGTTGTAACATTACAAACGTTTCACTTGCAGATTTTCCTAGTTTGAAACAAAATTTGATGTTAACACGCTGTTCTTTCTGTACACTCAACACTTTCCGACGCACAGACAAAACGTCAACTACTTAAAACAGACGCCACGGGCAGACTGAGTGCAGGAGGCAGATGAAACTCGAGCAGTAGGCGGAGCGAGTCACGTGACAGGCTACGCGACTTTCAGCCTTATTGCATTCGTTTTATTGTTTCACCAGTACTAGTCCGGTTTTTTTCTAGCCACACCTCGTACGAGGTGCTGAAACATCTCTGTCACGTCAACTTTAAAAATATTATTTGAAGGTCTTAAAATTGTATGTTTTTAATGCGCGTTATACCAAAATGTCCAGTAGAGTCTAAAATACATTTTGGAATGGAAATCACGAACTGTCGAATTACATCTAATTTGACATTGAATCTACCTTTAAATTTACAGCTAATACAGAGAGGTCCAAAAAAATGTATCCACTGTTTAAAAGTCCATAACTTGCAAACTAATTGACGGAGCTGTCTCAGTTTTGGTGAAAGTGTAGCTTAAAGTCCAGCTTACAGATATCACTGTAGGTGTTCGAAATGGTCACCATTAACATCCACACACAAACGATGCCGCCGTACTGCAGCACGAACTACTGACTGCAACGTGTTCAGTTGGATAACACAGCCTTCGGCTTCAAATTTGTCTCGAATGCGACGAATCGTTAAACGTGTCGGTGGCTCTGTTTGATACTCATTTCGCCATTGCCGTTGAACCTCTTTAATGTTTTCGTACTTACAGTACCATTTCAAAACTGACTTCCTTTCATCGAATGTAAGCCCTGCGCCAGCCATGTTTACTCGAGTAACTAGGAGCAACTAAGAACAAAACACTGATTATCTGGCGACTGTCATCTGACAAAACAAAACAACGCAATACAATGCTTGTGTGGCGATTGCCGGAACCACAAACTATTACACTACCAAAGATGAGACAACTCCGTCAATTAGTTTGCCAGTTATGGACTTTTGAACAGTTGATACATTTTTTTGGACCCCTCTGTATGTAAAGTATTTATTTGATACCCCGTGCGAAAACTTACAAGTAAACAAAAAGTATAAAACTGAATATTCAGACCAGTACAATGAATTTTCCAGTATGGTCGAGCGATGTGTGGCAATGGTGAGGCGCAGGACTCGCATTCGGCAGAGCGGCGATTCAGACTCCCGTCGGACCATCCAGATTTACGATTTCCATGGTTTTCTTAAATCGCTTAAGGAAACTTCCGGATGATTTCCTCTGTTGTGTACATAGTTCCGCGTAGTCAGCGCGTACACAACTTTCCAACTAGAGCGCGTTCCGCTAAGCACAACAGCGCAGGCGCAGCGCTCGTCCGTCTCCGCACTACGAGATGGCGCTGCCATAGAGATGGACCAAATTCTGCTTCCGCCGATCCGCGTATTAATATGTAACACAGCCAATGAGATTGCTGCTTGCGTAGAACCTTTTCTCCTCACGGATCACACTCGCGCAGTGATACCTGAACGCTGGAGGTATTATAACGAGTGTACAGACCTCCGATTAGTCAGTCTGCATTTGTCTGCACCAGTCTGTACCAGTCTGCATTAGTCTGTACCAGTCTATAGTCAAGTTTCAGTCTGCGCCTAATAAGATTACCATATTCCTGTACATAGCCATGAAGATAAATGTATAGACACTTTTTCAAGTATCAGAGATATATGTGAGAATAAGATTAACGTACCAATACCAAAGGAACTTCAGATTGTCAATTGTAAATAGCATCCAGAACCACGTTAAGTAATTTTTATGCTTGTAATTATTTAATAAATGTGCGTGACAATTTATCAAGTTCTGTTTAAAGCTGGTCACCGTCAATATGCTACTCTAAGTGTGCAAGTGGCATTTCTATCGTCTGACCTAACGGCAGAAGATAAACACGCCACGATAAGACCAGGAGACATATTGCTGACACTCGCCTACTTCGTTAGAGCGACAAGTCAAATAATCTGATGGTGTGTGTACTGAGGGTCTTACAGTACGCACACCACACCCTCAGAAAGTACACAGCCGCTTTTCAACCCTCTTCCGACATTGACCTTCGTCTCTAATGACCTAGTCATCGACAAGACGTTAATCTTTGTTTGATATTATTTCCGGTACGAGCAAGAAATTAAATTTAATTTGTTTGACATCTCTCAAAGGCCCGTGCTGTAACTGAGTGACGCGTTTTAAGTCAAACTGTTCCGGTAAGGCAGCTGTCTCGCGTTCGTGATGCCCGCGATGAAAGCAGGACAAGGGGGAGGGTGAATCCCGTCACGATGCAGGTCCCGCCCCTCTGAAGAAGCAGCGAGCCTGCCGCGCAGGTTGTCATCCCCTTCACGTGAGGGGGTCTCCATCTGTGTTGTCTTCTGCCTTCACTCCATGAGGCACTTCGGCCGGATTTAGAGCTTAACCCACTAGATCGGCGCAACATCTAGAAGACTTAAGTTATATATCACTGTCTCTCTTCCCTCACTTGAATAAATTATTTTGACGTTACTTTTGATGCTGGGACTGAAACTACGAGGATTACTGCCTCACAGAGACAAGCTGCACGAACCTGTTGAGCTCGACCCAGCACTAGAGATATTTGCTTACGTCACGTCGAGGAATATGTTGATCTTTTACATAGTTACTTAATTCAGAGCCGTACTGAGTTTCCAATCCTGTTCTGTAAGATGCTGTGACGCTGAAGGCTTTTTAATTAATACGAGGGTAATCCCAAAAGTAAGGTCTCCTATTTTTTTATAAGTACATAGACCTGTTTATTTCTACAATGGTTTACATCAGTTTACAGCTTGAACATTTAGCTATTTTTCGACATAATCACCATTTATGTCGATGCATTTTTGTAGATGCTGTGGCAGTTTATGTATGCCCGTGTCATACCAGCTCGCCGCCATGCTGTTCAGAAAGTTACGAACCTCTTCATTCACCTCGCGTTCGGAGCTGAATCGCTTTCCGGCCAAATGTTCTTTTAACTTAGGGAACAGGTGATAGTCACTGGGCGCCAAGTCAGGACTATAGGGTGGGTGGGTGATTATGTTCCACTGAAACTTTTGCAGGAGAGCAACGGTTTGCTGAGCGATGTGTGGGCGAGCGTTCTCATGGAGAATGTGTACGCCCTTGCTCAACATTCCTCTTCTCCGGTTCTGAATTGCCCGTTTGAGTTTTTTCAGAGTCTCTCAGTACCTGTCAACGTTAATTGTGGTCCCAGTGGGTATAAAGTCGATCGACAATACCCCTTTCCGATCCCAGAAAACGGTTGTCATGACTACCGGCAGACTGCGTGCCGCCACTGGCGTGATTGTTGCTTGGTCTCAGGTGTAAAGTGGTATGCCCAGGTTTCGTCACCTGTGACAATTGAGTCCAGAAAGTTGTCCTGTTCGGCTGCAAAGCGGTGAAGAAATGCGCGGGAAGCACCAACTCGTTGCCGCATCTGGTCCTCAGTCACCAAGTGTGGCACCTATCTTGCGCACACCTTCTGGTAGTTCAATGCTTCCGTTAAAATTCTGTGAGCGGTGCTTCAAGAAACCTCAGGAACGAACGTGCAGAGATCATCCAGGGTGATCCGCCGATCTTCACCCATGCTTTGCTCAACCTTGAACACTGTCTCCTCAGAAATTGACCGTCTCCTGCTCCTTCGTTCGTCGTGAATTTCGGTCCGACCAGCTGCAAATTCTCTACACCACTTACAAACATTTTTGACATCCATGCACGACTGACCATACACTTCTGTCAATTGGTGATGGATTTCAATCGGCGCAGTGCCCTTTGCGTTAAAAAAACCGAATAAGTGCCCGTGATTCGCACTTGGCGGTAACATCCAACGGGAGCTCCATTCTCAACTGCTGCCAAGACAAGACTGAGCGCCTCAGCGCGGCGTACGCATGTTTACACACAGCGCGTGTGACCAACTGCCGCACAAACTGAGTTCTGTACTTACAAAAAAATAGGAGACCTTACTTTTGGGATTACCCTCGTATTTATATATGTAGACACTTCCTAACGTAAAGTGGATACAATATATTTTCATAGGAAATTTAGGGTGTTGACGATTAAAAAACAGTTTAGAACTATGAAACTGGGGGTTTGTCCACAAATTTGATTTTCACAGACATCTGTTTTTCTAAAGTTTTTATGTGTGTGCTTTGCGTCCGTATGATTTTCAGTGCCTCAATTATATTGTTTCGGATTCGCGAAAGTGATAGGCCTAGTAACGCCACATAGTCCAGCCAACAAAGGAAAATAAAGGTCAAAGTACGTGTAGTCACAAATTTTTGTACATTGGGAACTGTATTGAATAACATAAAAGAAATGCTGGCTGGTAAGATGTGAGCGTGAGGTCGGGTGCGGGATGCGAATTTATTAAATGTAAATTTTTTTATGTTTTTCGTGGCTATCTCGAAAATTGCAGCTTCTAGCGAAAATATTTCACAGTACAAAATTAAACTACGTTAAATTTCCTGGAAAAAATGTCTGTTCACTTTGTCACTAGGACTAATAGTTTCCGCGTTGCGGAGGATGGCTCATCACTGATTATTAAAAATCTTGGGGGGGGGGGGGGTTGTTTTGGGGAAGACCAGACAGCGAGCTCATCGGTCTCATCGGATTAGGGAAGGACGGGGAAGGAAGTCGGCCGTGCCCTTTCAAAGGAACCATCCCGGCATTTGCCTGGAGCGATTTAGGGAAATCACGGAAAACCTAAATCAGGATGGCCGGACGCGGGATTGAACCGTCGTCCTCCCGAATGCGAGTTAAAAAAATCTTGTTTTAATGCTATAAAAGTAATACATATTGTTAAATTATATGGTTTAAGAACAAATATTAAATGTTTGTACCATATCTAAGTGCAGTAGAACCTTACTTAGGGATAAATTGTGTTCTGGGCGTGTAACTGGATGGAAAGGCGGTGGTGCAGGTTAGGATGTAAGGGAAGGTAGGTCCCTGCATTGAGATCATGCACTTCCTTCCTTCATAGCTCTAAAAATGAAGATCGAGCAGCCATTTGCCCATTCTCTCTAGCGCACTACGTAAGGAAAAGTAACAACACGACGTTTCACACAGTTATACCGACCCTTCTGCAGCTCGGCTTATGAATTACTGGCGACGCATTGTGCAGACATATTCCACAAAGTGCAATGCAGCTATGAATGACGGATAATACTAACCCAAGAAACTCATATCGATAGAATCTACGTAAATCTGTGCACACTGTTCTTCAATGCTAAATGAAAATTGATGCTTAGTCATCCCGTACGGCAGCTATAGCGTTCTTCCGAGAAAGGCAACTTCCCCCATCACAAGTGCTGCTCGTTTTTCAATTTACAGGCAGACTTAATGTTCCCAGTATTTCCTGTCCAGTTGTCTTATGTGAGCTAACAAAATAACTTCAATGAAATGGTTCAAATGGCTCTGAGCTCTGTGGGACTTAACATCTGAGGTCATCAGTCCCCTAGAACTTAGAACTACTTAAACCTAACTAACCTAAGGACATCACACACATCCATGCCCGAGGCAGGATTCGAACCTGCGACCGTAGCGGTCGCGCAGTCCCAGACTGTAGCGCCTAGAACCACTCGTCCACTTCGGCCGCCTTAACTTCAATGAGCTCGTGTTTTTATGTGAAGACATTTTCGGTTTGTTAAGGATTTTTAGTATCTTGTTCATGACACTCTCTCCTACCATGGTAAAAAAATTTGTCACTGTACGAACTTTTTCCCCCAGTCGACATTTTTTTGTCTTCCTTGACTGGGCTAATAATCCGACAAATGAGTATATTCAGTCCACCACTGGTTTGCTCTGAACTCATGACTCCGTATATCTGTGTTTCACTCTCACGTTGATTCAAACTGAAGCTGAGTTCACCACCAACACTTTTTCTTTTCAGAAAGTCGACCACTCCAAGTGAATACTTTCTAAACGAAACCAATACTGTTGTTTAGGCTCATTTTCTCTCAGCACGTAACAGCACTAAGCACTCCAATCTCCTAACGTTCATTATTAATCCTGTCAGCGAGCCTAACTTCAGTCTCAGGACTTGGTAACCAGGAAAGTTTCACTACCAAGGAAGTTCGATATTCTGTGCTCTGTAGCGTCACGGTGTCAACGCCTCACTCCGTAAGTAACATTAGAATCTTTCACACATAACGCAAATATCGTCCAGCAGTTTCTTTTTTAAAGTAGAAACCTTTGCAACATGGCAACATTTGTTCATACTTGTAACGCGTCGCGAACAACAGTTCACAACAGACTGGACTGAATCGGAAGTAAATACCTTCGTAAGAATGTAAGTCTGCAGGCTTTCGTGGCCGTTGTCACTGAACTTAAAATGCTGAGTGTTCTAGCAGTAGTGGACACCAGAAGATCCTGAGGAAGATCCCAGCAGAGGGGTCGAAACGTCGATCATTTAGAAGAAATATGACGCGGCCTAATAACCCAGAAGATTTTAAGTTCACCTTCGTAAGAAGTTTGTTGCTGGTCATTTTTCGCAACAAGTACACTATGTGATCAAAAGTATCAGGGCACCTCTTCGTAATGCGGAACTGGCCACTACATGCTACGAGGGTAAAAAATGAGGCTGGGAGTACTGTGTTGTCAGTAGAGAAGCAGTAATAGCAGAATGAGTCGATCAGGAAAGCTCAGTGACTTTTAACGTGGACCGATCATCGGATGTCCCTTGACTCAATCGGGTAAATCTCAACCCTTCTGAATTGGCAGATTGACTGTTGGTGATGCGACTGGGAAGTGGAAACCCGAAGCAACAACAACAGCTAAACGAAGACCATTGCAGAGGTTGGTTGAAAAAAATTGCATAACCGTGCAGCTATCACGGTGACTGTGAGGGGACAGCTAACAGATTGGGGTAGAACAGTCAAGCACCTCCTTACAAGCCATATATTTCTGTAGTCAATGATAAGCGACGCTTGAAGTGGCTAAAGCTCTACGCCACTGGACAATAGACGACTGAAAAAAAAAAAAAAAACATTTGGAGTGATGAATATCTCTATACACTGCGCCAGTTTGTTGGAAGGATTTAGGTTTAGCCGAATGTCTGGAGAACGTTACTTGATATCATGTGCAGTGCCAACAGTGAAGTATAGAGGAGGTGGTGTTACGGAATAGGGATGTTTTTCATGGTGGGGACGTGGTCCCGTTATTGCGCTTACGAAAACGTTAAATGCTGAAGGATATGAACACATTTTAGAGCACCGTGCACTGTGCACAGTAGAGGAACAATTCGGAGACGGTGATGGTTTGTATCAGCATAAGAATGCACAGTGTCATAAAGCAGCATCTGAGAGGAAATGGTTTGTGGACAATAAAATGGTTCAAATCCGCAAGCATCAAAAGTTAGGGTGTTCACGTGCTCTTGTGCTCTGACACAGCAACCGCCACTGTTAGATGTGATGAGATATCCGCAATGGATTTGTTACTCGGTGACATCATGTAACTAGTCTAGGTTCGAAGTCACAGAGCCCTCCTACCCTATCCATCCTGCTCTTACGGCTTCTCTATTGACTACATAATACTTCCCATCTCGTTTTATACTGGCGGATTGGTCTCTCGCGACATATAGAGGACAATTCTGCATTACATACGGGTGTCCGAATACTTTTGATTAGATAGTATACATCAAACGCAGCTATGAAAAGAACGGTGGAAAATCAGGAGGATTATATCACGCCGAATTTGTGGTCATGGACCGGCTTAATGGCCAGAACATATGATCATCATCATCTTCATCAAGTCAACTCACTAATGTTGTGGTGTAAAGGGCATCCAACCTGAAAGTGAAAAATAAATACTGAATGAGCGAATACCACTGTAAGTGAACACGGTAACCATAGGACACTCGCTGGGAACGAAAAGGGAAAAAAATCTTTTTTTTGTCAACAAGGCATATATTACACTTAATAACATGATGGATGTACGACTCACTAAATAGCAATCGTTTTCGTTCAGTGTGCGCACTTGACTTGCCTTCGGATCGTGACGCAAATAAGCACCAATGCTGCTTTGTTGCGAGGTTTCAATTGCAGGCACGGCTTAAATCATAGTGTGTTCCGCAGTGCAGAGGAGCACCGGGATATTTAATTAGAGCGGAGGGGAGGTCCGTGGCGCATTAACGGCGAAGAAGGCAGCCCTGTGCGGGGGCCTTTGACTGGACGCTGAAACGAACCGGCCGTTTAACGGGCCGCGGGCAAATGCACTGCCTCATAACGGACTACTGTTGCCTTAATTAATGCCTACGGCGGGTTACAAAACCTAGGTTTCACTTTCACTAGTAACAGCACACGCCGGATAATTTTGAGAAAGAACGAAACGTCAAACACTGTGTCGCCTTGCGTGGGTGTTTCAGGACGAATTTCAGGACAAACAGTACAGTATGAGCACAAAGTCTCGCCCTGATTACAAAAAATTGTTTCAAAGGGACTAGGCTGGATACAGGCATGCCGTTTTAAGTAAATAGCAGCTTAAGTCATAAAGTTTTTTGCGGGTACACATCCACGTGTTCTCCGTTTGTGGCCTGAAGAACCTGTAGGCGATACTCAATTTCTATGTCTTCGTCAACATCTCTTTCGTCATTGCTTATACAACATCTACATCTACGTGATTACTCTGCTATTCACAATAAAGTGCCTAGCAAAGGATTCAATGAACCACCCTCAAGCTGTCTCTCTACTGTTCCCATCTCGAATGGCACGTGGGAAAAACGAGCACTTAAATTTTTCTGTACGAGCACTGATTTCTCTTATTTTATCGTGATGGTCATTTTTTCCTATGTAAGTCGGTGCCAACAGAATGTTCTCGCAATCGGAGGAGAAAACTGGTGGTTGAAATTTCATGAGAAGATCCCGTCGCAACGAAAAACGCCTTTGTTTTAATGATTGACACTCCAATTCACGTATCATGTCTGTGACACTATCTCCCCTATTTAGCGATAATGCAAAACGAGCTGCCCTTCTTTGTACTTTTTCGATGTCATCCGTCAGTCCCACGCCGCACAACAATACTCCAGAATACGGCGGACAAGTGTGGTGTAAGCAGTCTCTTTAGTAGACCTGTTGCACCTTCTAAGTGTTCTGCCAATGAATCGCAGTCTTTGGTTTGCTCTACCCACAATATTATCTATGTGATCGTCCCAATTTAGATTATTTGTAATTGTAATTCCTAAGTATTTAGTTGAATTTACAGCTTTCAGATTTGTGTGACTTATCGCGTAATCGAAATTTAGCTTATTTCTTTTAGTCCTCATGTAAATAACTTCACACTTTTCTTTATTTAGGGTCAACTGCCACTTTTCGCAACATATAGATATCTTACCTAAATCATTTTGCAAGTCGTTTTGATCATCTGATGACTTTACAAGACGGTAAATGACAGCATCATCTGCAAACAATCGAAGACGGCTCCTCAGATTGTCTCCTATATCGTTAATACAAATCACGAACAATAGAGGGCCTATAACACTTCTTTGGGGAACGCCGGATAGTACTTATGTTTTGCCGGCCGCGGTGGCCGTGCGGTTCTGGAGCTGCAGTCGCAGGTTCGAATCCTGCCTCGGGCATGGGTGTGTGTGATGTCCTTAGGTTAGTTAGGTTTAAGTAGTTCTAAGTTCTAGGGGACTTATGACCTAAGATGTTGAGTCCCATAGTGCTCAGAGCCATTTGAACCAGTACTTATGTTTTACTCGATGACTTTCCTTCTATTATTACGAACTGTGACCTTTGTGACAGTAAATCAAGAATCCAGTCGCGTAACTGAGGCGATATTCCGTAGGCACGCTGTTTGCTTTTACAACATCTGGCATTCGCGCCGTAAGAGGTTGCACACCAGGAAATGGTGAACTGAACAGTTTATCCTTAACGTCGGCTGACCCCAAAAAATAGCTCAAGAGGGGTAACGTCTAATGAACATGGCGGTCGTGATGGTGGACCGTCTGTAAAGATCCATTTTTTCGGAAAGGTTTCAAGCAAGATCTGGCGAACAAATAACCCCTATGTGGCTTGTTTAAACGCTACCCACGACTTAAATCCCTGCAACTGAGATGCAAAATACACTCCTGGAAATTGAAATAAGAACACCGTGAATTCATTGTCCCAGGAAGGGGAAACTTTATTGACACATTCCTGGGGTCAGATACATCACATGATCACACTGACAGAACCACAGGCACATAGACACAGGCAACAGAGCATGCACAATGTCGGCACTAGTACAGTGTATATCCACCTTTCGCAGCAATGCAGGCTGCTATTCTCCCATGGAGACGATCGTAGAGATGCTGGATGTAGTCCTGTGGAACGGCTTGCCATGCCATTTCCACCTGGCGCCTCAGTTGGACCAGCGTTCGTGCTGGACGTGCAGACCGCGTGAGACGACGCTTCATCCAGTCCCAAACATGCTCAATGGGGGACAGATCCGGAGATCTTGCTGGCCAGGGTAGTTGACTTACACCTTCTAGAGCACGTTGGGTGGCACGGGATAAATGCGGACGTGCATTGTCCTGTTGGAACAGCAAGTTGCCTTGCCGGTCTAGGAATGGTAGAACGATGGGTTCGATGACGGTTTGGATGTACCGTGCACTATTCAGTGTCCCCTCGACGATCACCAGTGGTGTACGGCCAGTGTAGGAGATCGCTCCCCACACCATGATGCCGGGTGTTGGCCTTGTGTGCCTCGGTCGTATGCAGTCCTGATTGTGGCGCTCACCTGCACGGCGCCAAACACGCATACGACCATCATTGGCACCAAGGCAGAAGCGACTCTCATCGCTGAAGACGACACGTCTCCATTCGTCCCTCCATTCACGCCTGTCGCGACACCACTGGAGGCGGGCTGCACGATGTTGGGGCGTGAGCGGAAGACGGCCTAACGGTGTGCGGGACCGTAGCCCAGCTTCATGGAGACGGTTGCGAATGGTCCTCGCCGATACCCCAGGAGCAACAGTGTCCCTAATTTGCTGGGAAGTGGCGGTGCGGTCCCCTACGGCACTGCGTAGGATCCTACGGTCTTGGCGTGCATCCGTGCGTCGCTGCGGTCCGGTCCCAGGTCGACGGGCACGTGCACCTTCCGCCGACCACTGGCGACAACATCGATGTACTGTGGAGTCCTCACGCCCCACGTGTCGAGCAATTCGGCGGTACGTCCACCCGGCCTCCCGCATGCCCACTATACGACCTCGCTCAAAGTCCGTCAACTGCACATACGGTTCACGTCCACGCTGTCGCGGCATGCTACCAGTGTTAAAGACTGCGATGGAGCTCCGTATGCCACGGCAAACTGGCTGACACTGACGGCGGCGGTGCACAAATGCTGCGCAGCTAGCGCCATTCGACGGCCAACACCGCGGTTCCTGGTGTGTCCGCTGTGCCGTGCGTGTGATCATTGCTTGTACAGCCCTCTCGCAGTGTCCGGAGCAAGTATGGTGGGTCTGACACACCGGTGTCAATGTGTTCTTTTTTCCATTTCCAGGAGTGTATAAACAAGATTAAAAAAAATGTTCAAATGGCTCTAAGCACTATGGGACTTAACATCTGAGGTCATTAATCACCTAGACTTAGAACTACTGAAACCTAACTAACCTAAGGACGTCACACATCCATGCCCGAGGCAGGATTCGAACCTGCGACCGTTGTAACAGCCCGGTTCCAGACTGAAGCGCCTAGAACCGCTCGGCCACAGCGGCCGGCTAAACAAGATATATAAAGAAGTTAAATGTAGTACATTTGAAAACTTATTTATATACCACGGTTATATTTTTATATATGATTTTATATATGTTTCTTGCTGCTAGCACAATAGATACGTAGATGTGATTCAGTTACTGTAAATTGTCAATCAATGATTAAAATAATCACATACAATATGTATTATGCTTCTATGATTAAGATATTGACATCTATTAAACCAATCCAAAATAAGTTTCTCTTCATTGGAGTAAGCACCCTTTTTGTGCATTACTACCTACAAAAACACCACTTCAGGTCCTGCTGCCTGTATTCAGTAACCACTGACTTTTACTGGAGCAGACTCCACTTCCTTCAGTATTGCCCATCAGTAACCTCCCATCACCACAGTGCATTTTACCAAACTCCAGAGTTGACTCTAACTTATCGTCCACAATGGATAACGAAACCTTATTACTTCCAAATTCTATACAGAACATTGAACCCTTAGCATATAAAATTATGCCATAACAAAAGTTATTTGTTGCCCTACGTAGAAAGAATTTTTTATTACCAAAGTGGCACATGTTTTAAGTGTAGAGCCGTAGCACTGATTCCGTTCTCAAATCATTAATCCACAGAAGTTGTGGTCACACAAAACAGGATAGACCCCGAATAGATAAAAGTAAAACGAAAATTTAAGAGCCATGTGGGAATAGAGCTCAGTTAGAAAAGAGTTAGGATAGAGTGCACCAGAAAATAAGACTGGACACACTCAGCTAGGGAAGGCACCACTCACCAAGTGACGTGCCTGCGAAAGTCAGCAGGCCCCCACCTCATTTTACTCCTGCTGTTGTTGTAAATATTCCTTACAAGCAGCGACTCTTCTGGATCTACCCCCATTTCCTCAGTGCCATATTCATTATACCCTTACATATAATCCCTTTTCTGTAATACTTAGTGGGAAAACTATCAATCTCATTCCTGACTTCAGATTCATATAGAAAATTGTATACAACTTCTTCCCTTGTCTCAAAACCTTCCCCGTGCTTTGAGATTACACAGATGTTTGTACGATTATTTTCATTATTTATCCTCTAGTAACAGTCAATTTGTCCACTAACGACAAATTAAAACACCTTGACACATCACCTTATCTTCCAGAACCTCCTCCACTCCTTTACTTAACTGATCCTCCCACTATGGTCATCCTCTGTTTGCACCTCTGTCCTCACTGCAATCAAATTCATTAACTCCACAATATTCTTCTCCTCAAAATGATGCAACTCTTTACTATCTGTGCTGTCCCCTTTTCCTGAAAAGATTCCTCGTCTGTTACATTGCACACGTTTCCCTTTTCTGTACACACACACACACACACACACATGCGAGGTCTGTTCAAACAATTCAGGAACTTTCGTGATCTCGTGCCAATGGTGTGTTGGAACGAAATGCGGTTGCCATCCCTGCGAAAGCTTGTGTTTCATGTGTAACTGCCGGAAGTTTCATTGTTGTATGTCTGCTAGTTATTGCTGCTGACAAGATGACTCTTGCGTAAGCTGTAATTTATATGTATTTGACGATGCTGGTGCTAATTTCATGTTTAATATTTGCCCCTATGGCTGCAGTACATTAGGAGATGTTTTTGTAGAACAGATCTGAAGATGGTCATTACAGACCGAAATCAGGAGTCTGCTGACAAAAAAAAATTGTGATCACAGACGTAAAGTAAAGGAAATTTATGCTATCTCTTGTTCAGTGCTGTATTGAGTAGAACGTTGTGTCGCACAGTTTGAGAATTTCGAAATGGCAGTGCTGTGTTGGCAGAAGAGCCAACACCGTGTTGCTAGAGGAGGCCGAAATGCACGCGTTTAATTACACGCAGACTGGCGTGAGGTCTGGAACAGGTCAGAGAAATAAGACTAGCAAAACAGGAGGTAACTGGTAGAATACTTAACTTTAATCCACAATTGGTGAACATCTCTCTTGACTGTACATAATTTCCATCTAAATATAAACTGGTAATGGCGCCTTGCTAGGTCGTAGCAAATGACGTAGCTGAAGGCTATGCTAACTATCGTCTCGGCAAATGAGAGCGTAATTGTCAGTGTAGCATCGCTAGCAAAGTCTGCTGTACAACTGGGGCGAGTGCCAGGACGTCTCTCTAGACCTGCTGTGTGGTGGCGCTCGGTCTACAATCACTGACAGTGGCGACACGCGGGTCCGACGTATACTAGCGGACCGCGGCCGATTTAAAGGCTACCACCTAGCAAGTGTCTGGCGGTGACACCACAGGCAGAGTTAGAGGTGCAACTCGTCTGCATTAAATTTTGCGTCAAACTCAAGAAAACCTTTACAGAGACACTTCAAATTATGCAGGAAGCCTACGGTGATGAATGTTTAAGCCGCACTCTGCGTTACGAATGTTTCACACGGCTTAAAAAGGGCAGGACGGCAGTTGAAGATGACCCTCCTTTAGGAACCCTTCGACGTCTACCGACGATGCTCATGTCAGGAACATCAACGATACTGTGCGTGCCAATCGAAGACTGACTGTCCGAGAGATTACAGAAGAGTGTAACATTTCAGTTGGACTATGTCATGAAATCCTCACATAGAATCTTGGAATGCACTGTGTTGCAGCCAAGTTCGTCGCACGGTTAATGAGTCAAGACCAGAAACACCTTCGCCTCGAAATATGTGAAGAGCTTTTGGATCGCCTCAATGAGAACGAGATGTTTCTTCCAATCATAACTGGTGATTAGACGTGGGACTACGGTTATGATGTTGAGACCAAGGTTCAATCTTCACATTGTGTTGGGAACGGTTGTCCAACACCAAAAAAACCTCGTCAGGTGAGGTCAAATGTCAAAGCCACGCTGGTAGATTTATGTGATTTTGAAGGGTTAGTCCTTCATGAATTCGTGCCAAACAGTTAATCTATGGTGTTATCGGTACGCGTTGCGACGCCTTTGAGAAAATCTGAGAAGTAAACGGCCTGAAATATGGCGAGACAATTCATGACTCAAACGCACGCGCACATTCAACCCTGTTGGTGCGTGACTAATCCATAAAAAACCAAATCACTGTGCTGATAGCTTCGGTCGGTGAATAATTTCGCAACGTTCTTCCATAAGTTTAATAAAGGCAACACACAACGTAGACTTAAGTCGTCAATAACATATTCTCCTTCACTGTTTACCACAGTCTACCAGCGATGGAGTAACTTTTCGATTCCGCAACTGTAGAAATCGCTTGCTTTTGAGGCGAAGAACTTGTCGAGCCATGTTCGGAGCGTATTTTCATCCGGGAAGGAAGTTCCTTGAAGTTTGTTCGATACAGAGCGGGAAAGTGAAAATTTTAGGGCGCAAGACTACGTGATTAAGGTGGGTGTGGATTGACTTCCCAACCAGACTCAAGTATAGTGCTTTCTGCCAGTCTAGCAGAATGCGAGTGGGCTTTGTCCTGGAGTAGCATGACTTCACGCTGTGTTCCTGCTTGTTGTTCGTCGACTGCGTCTGCAAGATGTCTCAGATGTGGTGGTTACACCTCGGGGAAGAAATTCGTAGTACATTACACCGTTGCTGTTCTACCAGATGCACAACTTTTTTTTTTGTGGGTGTTTGTACGGGGAGGTTGCTGCTTTGGCCCGAGGTAGGATTCGAACATGTGACCGTAGAGGCAGCGCGGTTCCAGACGGAAGCGCCTAGAACCGCACGGCCACAGCGGCCGGCTGTCCCCTTTCCAATTATATATTACGAGTATATTCATACATTTAAGTAAACGGCCGTGCGGGCGTGACCATGTATATTTGACGGTTTTCGGATTAAAATTTGATTTTTTGAAACACCCGCCTCCGAGGGCAACTATTTAGGAGGCGGGGATTCAAAAGTTTTCAAAACCCATTCTTGGCCTTTGCCCTCCAGGAAATGATTCATGGCACAACAGACTACAGGAAAATGGTGAGAAATTTGTTCACCGACGAGCAGTACCTTTTATCATAGTAGAAGTCCTGAAAGAAATTTTCAAAGATTTGTTAGATATAATATTATTGACGAAACGTCTTCAGTGCCGCACCCAGAATCCTAACGAGTCAATCAGCAGCATAATCTTGGCCACAATTCCTAAGACAGTGTATGTGTCAATTAGTACACTGCATACTGGTGTCTTTGATGCCGTGGCAACGTCCAATGAAGTAAATATTACAAGATTTGAAGTCCTGAAGAGACTACTACAAACTGTTGGTCGTATCGTGGTGAAACTGATGGTAAATTTAGATAAAAATGTCTTAGGCCGTCAGAGAGAGAGAGAGAGCTGTCGCAGACGTCGAAACAAGGGATAGGCAACGCAGGCGAGCAGGAGAAAGAATACTGAAAGATGAAATGCTAGTCGATGCAGACAAATCTTCATAAGAAGCGCCCGGCCCTGGTAGCTTAGTGGCGCCGGCATGGTAGCTCAGCGTGTTCGGTCAGAGAGCTGGTTGGCCTCTGTAATAAAAACACTGAGTGGAAGGATCAGCAAACGAACTTGAACGGATGTCATGTGACGTCCGCAACGACCAAACACAACAATCAACAACGAACGAAATGAAAAAAAAGTGGTCAGCGTGACGGAATGTCATGCCTAACTGTCCGGGTTCGATTCCCGGCTTGGTGGGAGATTTTCTCCGGTGAGGGGCTGGGTGTTGTCCTTATCATCATTTAATCCCCGTCGACACGCAAGTCGCCGATGTGGCGTCAACACGACAGACTTGCTCCAAGCGAACGGTCTACCCGACGGGAGGCCCTAGCCACATGTCATTTCCATTTCCATCATAAGAAATGGGGATGTATTGCAACTTTAACGGCTGTTTCCCGTAAGACGTATTTTTTTTAAGAACAAAGTGTACTCTTTCTCAGATTCTTCTAGTCAGACTTTGTTCAGAATTGCAGGATATAGTTATTGGAATGCTTTATGCATATTTTAATGCAGTGGATTTCATATTTTATAAATCTCAAAGAAGTTAGAGCTTTGAAACTTCCTGGCAGATTAAAACTGTGTGCAGGACCGAGACTCGAACTCGGGACCTTTGCCTTTCACGGGCAAGTGCTCTACCAACTGAGCTACCCAAGCACGACTCACTCCCCTCCTCTCAGCTTTACTTCTGCCAGTACCTCGTCTCCTACCTTCCAAACTTTACAGAAGCTGGAAACATCCCCCAGGCTGTGGCTAAGCCATGACTCCGCAATATCCTTTCTTTCAGGAGTGCTAGTTCTGCAAAGTTCGCAGGAGTGCTTCTGTAAAGTTTGGAAGGCAGGAGACGAGATACTGGCAGAAGTAAAGCTGTGAGGACGGGGCCTGAGTCGTGCTTGGGTAGCTCAGTTGGTAGAGTACTTGCCCGCGAAAGGCAAAGGTCCCGAGTTCGAGTCTCGGTCGGGCACACAGTATTAATCTGCCAGGATGTTTCATATCAGCGCACACTCCGCTGCAGAGTGAAAATCTCATTCTAGTTAGAGCTTTACATACATAGAAAAATGTGGACAATTCTTTATTTTTATGTCGACTTGTTACAAAAACATTTTATCTTGAAATTAATCAGAAGTTTTAGAAATCCTTCCTTTAAATTGGTTAGAAATGTGTAGCCTACAATTCCGTTTTTCTTAGAATTTTTATTCTCAGAAGTTTGTGAGAAAAGGTGCCATTTACATGAACAGATTTTCCATTGTTATGATTTTATTTTTAATTTCGTCATATTTAGAGTCTGTATGGCAGAAGAGCAGCCACCTTATCGCTGCCGTTGTGAAAATAAAAAACAATTATTGGCTTCAGGCAGTTAACCATTCACTGGCTATCGGAGGATGCCTTTGAATACACATAAATCAACAGACTAAAGCCTCCAGTATAGCTGTCAACAGAGAGACCTATTTCGCGAGGAGCGTGGCTTTAAGCTAAATAAATAGTGTAAGCAGAAGTGGTCCATTAAGAAGGCGTGGTTGTATCGGGCCGCGCTATAAATATCAGCGGTTCGTAAATTTGTCCGTTCATTAAAGACGCTGACGTAAATATACGGCGAGCGGCGTGACGCATGGGCCGGGCGCCGTCCGTGCCGTAGCCTCGCCTTTTATTTGTCGCCGCAGCCAACAAGCTGTGTCACTGCCAGGTGGTTACGGCCCGCAGACGCTGTCACAGCAATCCTTAATAACTCTAGCCCAGTTATTCATCAGGCTTATTCGTTACTTGCTGCGTTATGTTCGCTCCACATGCTAGGTAGGTCAACGTACAGAGACTTCCCACCACTTGCAACTTTCTAACATTAACTTGCCTTCCAGGGTCTTATACGCTGAAGCGCCAAAAAAACTGCTGTAAGCATGCGTATTCAAGTACACAGATATGTGAACAGGCAGAATACGGCGCTGCGTTCGGCAACACCTATGCAAGACAACAAGTGTCTGGCGCAGTTGTTAGATCGGTTACTGCTGCTACAATGGCAGCTTATCAAGATTTAAGTGAGTTTGAACGTGGTGCTATAGTCGGCGCACGAGCGACAGGAAACAGCATCTCCGACGAGCGACGAAGTGGGGATTTTCTCGTACAACCATTTTACGAGTGTACCGTGAATATCAGAAATCCGGTAAAACATCAAATCTCCGACATCGCTGCGGCCGGAAAAAGATCCTGCAAGAACGGGACCGACCACGACTGAAGAGAATCGTTCAGCGTGACAGAAGTGCAAACCTCCCGCAAATTGCTGCAGATTTCAATGCTGGGCCATCAACAAGTGCCAGCGTGCGACCCATTCAACGAAACATCATCGATATGGGCTTTCGTGTACCCTTGATGACTTCACGACACAAAGCTTTGCGCTTCGCCTGGGCCCGTCAGCACCGAAATTGGACTGTTGATGACTGGAAACATGTTGCCTGGTCGGACGAGTCTCGTTTCGAGTTGTATCGAGCGGATGGACGTGTACGGGTATAGAGACAACCTCATGAATGCATGGACCCTGCATGTCAGCAGAGGACTGTTGAAGCTGGTGGAAGCTCTCTAATGGTGTGGGGCTGTGCAGTTGGAGCGATATGGGATTCCTGATACGTCTACGAGGTGCGACAATAAAGTAATGAGACTGATTTTCCTTGCAAGATGTGGCAACCCTGCAGGCTTGCGTAGGCGCAATATCTTTGACCTTGGTCAATAAGCTGCTTCTAGTCCAAGCAGCACATCGATGCAACTGCTCAGTCGTGAGTTGTGCTGTAAAAGTTAACACGTGTTTGTGTCTCTCGTCACGGAAATGGAACTGCATAATATTGCGCAACGGTATGCCATTTCTTTCTTGCGTTGGGTGAAAACGCGACGACAACTTACGGTAAGCTACAGAAGGCTTTTTGCCGGCCGCGGTGGTCTAGCGGTTCTAGGCGCTCAGTCCGGAACCGCGCGACTGCTACGGTCGCAGGTTCGAATCCTGCCTCGGCCATGGATGTGTGTATGTCCTTAGGTTAGTTAGGTTTAAGTATTTCTAAGTTCTAGGGGACTGATGACCACAGATGTTAAGTCCCATAGTCCTCAGAGCCATTTGAACCATTTGAACAGAAGGCTTTTGTCAACAGCTCAAGTTTTTCGTTGACATAAAATGTTTAGTTAAGGCAGAACGAATGGTGAAGTTGAAGACGCAGTGGACGACCATCAACCTCACTGACGGATGTCAAATTGGCCAGGGTGCGTGAACTCGTACGATCTGATCGGAGATTATCCGTGAAAATGATTTCAGAAGAACTGAACATCAATCGAGAATCGGTTCGTCTAATAATAATTGAAGATCTTGGTATGATAATGCGCCATCCCATAGTGCTCTGTCATTACAGCAATTTTTTACCTCAAAACAAATTGCAGTACTACCTCAGCCACCTTATTCACCAGATATCGCTCCGTGCGACTTTTTTCTATTTCCAAGAGTCAAAACGGCGTTCAAGGAACACCACTTTCAAAGAACACAGGATGTTCACAAAGCTGTGACGAGGGTCTTGGAGGATATTACAGAACATGAGTTCCAGAAATGTTACTATCAATGGCAGAACGCTCCAAAAAGTGTATTGCAATCAGAAAGGAACTACTTCACATCACTCTCATTGCTTTACTGTAACACCTCGTAGATATGAGTCTGACAGATGATACATACGTTAGCATCCTTTCTCATCATCTGCATCCATTCATGCCCGTTGTGCATTCCGACGGACTTGGGCAATTTCAGCAGGACAATACGACATCCCACAGGTCCAGATTTGCTACAGAGTGGGTCCAGGAACACTCTTCTGAGTTTAAACATTTCCACTGGCCACCAAACTCCCCAGATATGAAAATTATTGATGATATCTGGCATGCCTTGCAACGTGCTGTTCAGAAGAGATCTCCACCTCCTCGTACACTTACGGATTTGTAGACAGTCGTGCAGGATTCATGGTGTCAGTCCCTCCAGTACTACTGCAGACATTATTCGAATCCATGCCACGTCGTGTTGCGGCGGTTCTGCGTGTTGGTGGCGAACCTACAGCAGTACCAATTTCTTTGGCTCTTCATTAGTGTGTTACAGCCCATTGTATGAGTTGTTAGGCTTGTGGACAAGTTCATAGCGTTTTTGCTTTGCATGTTTGTATCTCGGTTGCTATGGGTTTATTTATCAATTGTCATGTTTTATTTCCAGTTCATTGTTGCTGCCGGCCGCGGTGGTCTCGCGGTTCTAGGCGCGCAGTCCGGAACCGTGCGACTGCTACGGTCGCAGGTTCGAATCCTGCCTCGGGCATGGATGTGTGTGATGTCCTTAGGTTAGTTAGGTTTAAGTAGTTCTAAGTTCTAGGGGACTGATGACCACAGCAGTTGAGTCCCATAGTGCTCAGAGCCATTTGAACTATTTGAACCATTGTTGCTATTTGAGTTTACATATTGTCATTTGGCCATCTGGAGACGGTGTGAGTGGAGCTGTGGACGCTAGAAAATGGAATGCCAAGTGGAGAAATCGGAACATTTCCGACATATTCTTCTGCTTGAGTGCAGTTGAGGAGTGAGAGCTGAGAAGGTAGCTAGAAACATGCGTACCGTGTATGGGGACAACGCATTTGGACAGAGCACGGCAAGGAAATGGATTTCCAGTTTTAAGGATTGATATTAGCGGCTCTCCAAATTCAGGGTGACGTTCGGGATTTGATGAATATCATGTAAAAGCATTAATCCACTATGTTCCACGTCAGTGTACTCGAGAACAGGCAAATGTGATGAACACAGGTCATTCCACCATCGTGCGACATTTCCAAACAATGTGGTAAGTACAAAAATTGGGTGTATGTGTACTGCATGCTCTAAGCATGCTAAAATAAGGAAAAGAAAGGACTGGTTGAGTCCAAAATAAGAAGGAGCAATTCCCTTACAGAGACCTACGTGCATCCACAAAAGGTAATGTTATGCATCAGGTGGAACAGCGACGGTGTGGTGCACCACGAATTGCTTCCCCGAGGTGTAACCATCATTGCTGACATTTACTGTCAACAACTGAGATGTCTTGCAGGCCTAGTTTTATTTATTTAATCGTGTCTGAGCTACATCTGTAATTAATTAATACGCTATATATACTAGGTTACAAATACAAGTAAATGATAGTTATTCATTCATATATACATTCATGATCTTCACATATTGTAAGTCGTCATTATTGTCTAAAGCAAGGCTCATATCTTTCTCCAGTGTTCGGCACACTTCACTGCAGCGTCGTTGGCCAACCACAGGTCTTGGAAAGTGCATGGGGCCAGCAAAGATGGACAGGTCAGCAGGTGTGTCATGGTTTGCTTTCTTCCACATTGGCAGGGCTCTTCTTCGGCGTATCCCCACTTGATCAGGTTATCCTGTGATCTTCCCATTTGACATGTAAGTCTATTTAGGCTCTTCCAGACTCTCCATTCCAATTGTGACCCAGCAGGAAGTTTTTCTTTAATGTTCCAACTTTTCAGACTGCCTTTATCCAATCTCTGTTTCCACATTGATTCCCTAGTTGTAGACTGACTTTCGGTTAGTGGACGTTCAACTTTTATGAAGTCTTTCCTAGATTTAAGTCTTGCCTCCGCTGGCTGATGTGCGTACAGGGGATGTCTTCTATCTTCGCACTGCCTGCTTCGTTCGGCCATCGCCAACGTTTGCCGTCTGATCTGTGGGGGGGCTATTCCAGAACACATATAAAGGAGATCACGGTTTGTAGGCTTCAGGCATCCCGTGATTAATCGACATGAGGCATTCAGTGCTGCGTCTAGCTTCTGAGCATGTGTCGATCTTCTCCAGACGGGGCATGCATATTCAGCTGGAGCAAAGCACAATGCCAGTGATGATGCACGTAGAATTTCAGGCCTAGTCAAAAACAATGACCCGGAAGATTGAGTGAAGTGACGCTACTCCACGATAACCACCCCCCCCCCCCCTGCATTTTGCTCTAGCGCCCTCAGATTTTCACCTCTTCCGATCTCCATGGAAAAACTTTCAAGAAACTTCCTTTCCGGAACAAAATGCTCTCCTAATTGGCTCGAAGAGTTCTTCGTCTCAAAACTACGTGATTTCGACAGTCGGGAATCCAAAAGTTTCCCCACCGTTATCAGAATGGAGTAAGTAGTGAACAATGAAGGAGAATATGCTGCATTATTGATGACTAAAATCTCTGTTATGTATATCTGTGGCGATAAACGTATAGCAAAACCCTACGAACTTATGCACCTACACAATATCTTTTTCTGAACCTACTTCGATCCCTCTTTCAGTTATTTCTCCAGATTATGCGTCGTCTGTAACCACTGTTTATACCTCACTGGCGTCTGGAACCTACGAAGGCTATTATTTTTTCATGTCCATTATAATTATCCAGGCTGTTATGCCGTGGTCGGTTGATGAATTCTGAGGTGATTCCCAACGTTTCGTCTCCGACTGCGGGAGACATCTTCAAGGGGGTCCGTAGCTTGATGGTCCAACACACACACACACTGGCTCGCTACTGACTGCCGCTAAATTCCGTGTCCGCGCGTCCCCGCGTCGCGGCGTGACGTCACGTGTTTTGAAAACGTCGGAGCAATTGGCCGCTGTCCGTCGCCGTCGATCGCCGTTGCCATCACCCAGTACTGGACGAGTGGTACACATCTTCTTTAACACCGGCATCCATATACCGTTTAATTTGACGCCCTCCTCCTTTCGATTGAAATTATTTGGGTGTTTAGCGATTTCGATTGCGTCCCTGTAGAGCCTTTCGTAGTATCCGCTCGTGGCCGCTAGTACTTGCGTCTCCTCGAAACGAATATTGTGGTTCCCTGGCTGGAAAGCATGCTCCGCAACAGCTGATCGTTCCGTTTCTCCTCTTCTACAATTTCCCTTGTGCTCTTCCAAACGTTTAGAAACAGTTCTTTTGGTGGTACCCACATAATCATCACCACAGCTGCATGGGATCCTATACACTCCAGATTTTTCCAATGGTTTGCGAGCGTCCTTGGCAGGCCTAAGGTATTCCTGTATCTTCCTGGTGGGATTGTAAATTACGGTAATATTCCGCTTCGTCAAGATCCTCCCTATTCTTTCCGTTACATTTTTAACAAACGGCAGGAAAACCTTAGATTTTGCAGTTGCCTGTACGTCAGTATGATTTCTGCGTGGCTGCCTCAACGCACGGTGTTCGATCGGTCGCGAAATTAAAACTGTAATGAATATCCGATGAAGTCTAGCTTTCAGGGAGAAGCGAGTGAGAGAGTAGTGTGTTGGTCAAGCAGCTGAGCAGTCTGTAAACACAGAGATGTAAATGCAGAGAATTTTTGGAAATACTATTTTGTAAAGACTGATTGCAGAAGTGTGAAAATATTCAAGTTATATTGTCGCTGTCTTGCTTGCTCGCGCCTAATTTATGATGAGTTTGAAAGAGGCTGCCTTTTAGGATGATTTTTCTTTATTGGTTCACGTCAGTTACTCTGATTGTCGAGTCACGATTAAGCAAAATTATCTGCCCATGTGGTTTGCACTCAGAGTTATAGATTCACCACTCCTTTACCATTTCCGTAACTAATTACACTGATGAGCCGGAAGATTATGGCCACCTGCTAAATAGCTTGTTTGTCGGTCTTTGGAACGAAATACATCACTGATTCTGCGTATCAGGAAACCGACAGTTTGTTGGTAGGTTTCTGGAGATATGTGGCATTAGATATCTACGCACAAATCATGGAATTCGCGTAAATAACGAGCCCTGCTTTGCGTAAGTGGTGATTGCTCCACATAGCGACCCAGATGGACTCCATAGGATTTACATCAAGCGGATTTGGTCGCCGAGACATCAACGTCAGTTCGCTATAATGCTTCTCAGTCCGCAGCTCGTGGTCTTGCGGTAGCGTTCTCGCTTCCCGCGCACGGGGTCCCGGGTTCGATTCCCGGCGGGGTCAGGGATTTTTCTCTGCCTCGTGATGACTGGGTGTTGTGTGTTCATCATCATTTCATCATCATTGACTCGCAAGTCGCCGAAGTGGCGTCAACTAAAAAGGACTTGCAATACGGCGGCCGAACTTCCCCGCATGGGGCCTCCCGGCCAACAATGCCATACGATCATTTCATTTCAATGCTCCTCAAATCACGGTAGCACAGTTCTGGCTGCGAGACACCGACAGTTATACTTCTGAAAGGTGACAACAATTATGAAGGGATGCAAGTGGTTGTCAGTTGTCAGCGTGTCTTTCATTGCTCCCATATGTTCCATGCAGGCGCAGGAGAATGTCTCCGACAGCATAATACTGCTCCCACCAGCCTGCGACCGTGGCACGCTGCACGTTTCTAGCCGCCGTTCACTCGATGACGGCGTTTGTAGAGACGACCGTCGACCTAGTATATCAAAAATGTGATTCACTGAAGAGCTGACACGCCTCCATTGATCGACGGTCGAATCCCGATGGTCCCATGTCCACTGCAATCGTAATTGACGGTCTTGCTGCACCAACATGTGAACACGTTGGTGTGGTGGGCTATGGAGGTGCAAGTTCAACAATGTACAATGAACGGTGCGCTCCAAAACATTTGTGCGTGCACAAGCATTGTGCTCTTTCGGCAGAGATGTCACAGATCACTGCCTGTCCTACTTTACAGAACAGACAAGCCTCTGAACCCCACATTGTGTAAAGAGTCATGGACGTCCAACCATTTAGCGCCTACTGGTAGTTTCACTGTCCTTCTTTCCGTAGGTCCTCATCACAGTACCACGTGAACATTCGACCAGCTTCGCCGTTTTCGAGATACTCGATCACAGGCTGTGCGTAATAATAATCTTCCCTTCGTCAAAGACGCTTACCTCAATGTATTTCCCCATATACAGCCTATGTCTTCGCATGGTGATCCCCCTTCTGTGTGTCTGCTCCCTTATACACTTCTATTACAGTGTCACGTGCCCGCAACGCCAGAAGACGGCCTGCACCGCCGCGGTAGGCAGTGGTCATAATGTTTTGGCATTATCAATGCATGCCCGCCGCTGTGGCCGAGCGGTTCTAAGCGCTTCAGTCCGGAACCGCGCTGCTGCTACGGTCGCAGGTTCGAGTCCTGCCTCGGGCATGGATGTGTGTGACGTCCTTAGGTTAGTTAGGTTTAAGTAGTTCGAAGTCTAGGGGACTGATGACCTCAGACGTTAAGTCCCACAGTGCTTAGAGTCATTATCAATGTATATGGCACAATTGACAGCTTGTATTTATTTTATAAGAAACGAATTTTGTAAAGGTTGTTGCAGTTGTTAAGGAAACAGAATTTCACAATACAGTTTTTGAATTCTAGTCTCTTCTACACCATTCACTAAGTTCAGTTACTTACACTGTCTCCTCATGAAAATGTTTTTTGTAATTCTGTGTCGCTGTATTGCACTTAGTGGAACACAATCATTCAAACTAAAGCAAGATGTCCTTAATATAGTTGCATGTCCCAGTATTGCACTTGGGCAAGGTTTACATTGCTTAGCTAGGCTCCTGTTGCGCTGCATGTTTTTTTTTTTTTTTTTTTTTTTTTTTGGCGGGGGGGGGGGGGGGGAGACCAAACAGCGAGGTCATCGGTCCCATCGGATTAGGGAAGGATGGAGAAGGAAATCGGCCGTACCCTTTGAAAGAAACCATCCCAGCCTTTGCCTGAAGCGATTTAGGGAAATCACGGAAAATCTAAATTAGGATGGTCGGACGGGAGTTTGAACCGTCGTGCTCCCGAATGAGAGTCCAGTTTCCTAACGACTGCGCCACCTCGCTCGGATGCATGTTGATGCTCATCACTTTGCAGCAGTACTCATTTTCCATTACCGCAAGGTAATTCACAGAAATTTGTTAGGGCCAGTTTAACAGTAACAAGTAAAATCGCTGCAGTCAAAGTTTGCATTTCAAAATTATTACAGCTTTAGTTTAGTGAAGTTTAGTTCAGATCTCATTTACTTTATCAGACGGTCTTATTCTTACAGTGTAGTGTTACATACGCGCGTGTTTGTTATGTAGTGTTTGGGATTTTAAAAAAATGGTTCAAATGGCTCTGAGCACTATGGGACTTAACATCTGAGATCATCAGTCCCCTAGAACTTAGAACTACTTAAACCTAGCTAACCTAAGGACAGCACACACATCCATGCCCGAGGCAGGATTCGAACCTGCGACCGTAGCGGTAGCGCGTTACCAGACTGAAACGCCTAGAACCGCCCGGCCTTTGGGATTTTAGTTACGTAAAATTAAAGGCATTTTAATAAAAGCATTTCAGACACTTATTCTTTCAAAATTCCATTTGCAATTTTATGTATAGTTTTTATTCTGTTAGTTTTTGTGTGTTGGAAATGCGAGTCACATTCACTGCACGGCACGATACAGAGCTGCACTGGACAGCTTCCTTAGTATACTATTTTTCGCAAAGGTTAATTGCAATGTAGTCACACAGTTTCAGATGGATTCGGCAACTCATTTCACCAGGCAGCGTTTACATAAGCACACCACTTGCATTGTTCACGTTCACATAACTACGCAGACATTCAAGAAAGTTTAGGAACATGATCTGTTTACAGTTTACATACGCAACAACAACAAACAAACAAAATAATAAAACAAAATAGCTACATATAAGAATGGCTCAAACTGAAATCAGTCATCAATACTGACCAACCAATTACTCTCGATAGAGGAAAATTAACTGTAGATTGCTTAGCATTTGCAGACGATCTAGCCATCTTAACTCGCGATGTTTGAACAGCCGAAAAACAGATTGAACTCCTGAAAGAAACTGCGGAAAAAGTCGGCCTGCAAGTATCTTTTGAAAAGACGGAATATATGACTTGCAACAAACAAGCAGCAAAATTCATGGAGACAAAATATGGCAACGAGTCCCACAATTGAAATATCTCGGTGAAACGATTCAGGAAAATGGAATAGAAACGAAAGCCAACGAAGTCAGATGCCAAAAGATGTACACTGCTTATCGACTTACTCAAAATATCTACAGTAAAAAATGTGTCTCCAAGCACACAAAATTACGGCATTAAATTCCGTCATAAAACCAGAATGCCTATATGGATCAGATACACTAATTTTAAACAGGTAAACAGACAGAAAACATTCAGAAAAAAGAGCGGAAGATCATAAGCAAAATTTTAGGCCCAAAACTTGTAGATGAATAGTGTCGGCTCAGAGGCAAACAGGAAATCAAACAATAATACTCACAGTGACATTATAAAACGTAAATTAAGACGCTATGGACACATCAAAAGAATGAATCCGGACAGACCTACAAAGCAAATAGTTGAATTCTATGAAATCAGGAGGAAATCTAGAACAGACCCAATGAAATGGATTGGCGAAATCAAAACAGATCTGAAACTAGCAGGAATTACACCAGAGGATATCCAAAACAGGGAAATCTTCAGATCCAAAATTCACAAGTGACAAGTTGACCAAGAGGAGAAACCAAAGAAGAAGACGAACAACGTGGTCTCAAGAAAGGAAAGAAGCCCACAGCAAAAGAATGAAAGAAGTATGGGCACAAGGAAAGGCAAATACACGCCACTAAGTACTTTGCGTAGTCCTAATGGCATGGAACTCCTGTTTTTATGACTGAAGTTAGATTGAGAGACTGAAATTTCATTCAGTTTTTCTCCTCCATATTTTTATTTTTTGCGTGCAAGTGACCTCTCAAGTTCGCTATTTCTGTTACTAGTAGCATTTTCGCTCTTTTCTTTAGTTAATACAACATTCAAGACTTATAATTATTCTGGAGTCAATTTAAAGTAAGTTTCTGCTTACCATCTGTGTTGAAGTTCTTGGTTCTGTTTGTACAGTGCGTTGGTGTACGGAAGTGGCATTATTTGAGTTACTGCTAATTATAAGTTGTTTACATTTGGTACAGTCGGCCAGATGTTTGCGGCAGCGCTTCTTCTGACGGCAGGGAAGTGCTTTGCGGCGCTGTAATCTATACTTAGTACTGAATTAAAGTCCCACGCCGATTTCTTCGGTTTGTACGTGAAGGATAATCTCAGGAATCGCTGTAGGTATGATGCTACGATTTTCACTAACAGACAGACTGATTCACAAAGAAAGTTTGTGCATGTAATTAATTACAGTTACATCAGAAAAGTCGTCAGGCCCTAGGTATTTAGTGATACGAGGGGCGTTTGAAGAGTCCGTACGAAGTCCGAGAGATCGCACCACCGGCGCGTATCGAGGTCATGTTTAGTTAGTAGCATCTGTGGAAAGAACGCACACCAAGTTTCAGACATATTGGTCTACTTCTTTGTGTTTAGGATTCACGTGAATCAAGGAAGTCGAGTGACTGTCAATAAACGGACGAAAAAGAGTTTCCTGTGGTAATTAAACATTACTTTATGAAAGGCAAAACGCCTCAGGATACTAAAGAGTAGCTTGATAAAAATTACGGTGTGGCCATATGAGCATCATATGAGCACAAATGATGCTGAACGTTCTGGACGCCCTGTGGAGGTTACGACTCCAGAAATCATTGATCAAATCCATGATATGGTGATGGATGGCAGAAGACTTAAGGTGCGTGAGATTGCTAGTGCTGTTGGCATCTCGAATGAACGGGTACATACTATTTTGCGTAAACATTTGGACATGAGAAAGCTATCCGCAAGACGGGTTCCACGATTGCTCACGCTTGTCCAAAAACGGACTCGTGTGAAGTGTTCCAAGAATGGTTTGCAGCTGTTCAGGAAGAATATGCAGGACTTTAAGTGTCGTTTCGTCACTGTGTGTGAAACATAGATACATTACTATACTCCTGAGACCTACTATACTCCTGAGACCAAACAACAATCTAAACAATGGGTTACCAAGGGAGAATCTCCAAAAAAAAAAAAAAGGCGAAGACCATTCCTTCTGCTGAAACGTTTATGGCGACTGTCTTTTGGGATTCGCAAGGGATAAGCTTCATCGACTATCTGGAGAAGGGTAAAACTATTACAGGTTCATGTTATTCATCGTTATTGGACAGTTCGAAAACCGAGCTGCAAGAAAAACGCCGGCAATTGGACCGCAAAAAAGTCGTTTTCCATCACGACAATGCACCAGCACACATCAGCATTTGTGGTCGCAAAATTAATGCCGGCCGCGGTGGCCGAGCGGTTCTGGGCGTTTGAGTCCGGAACCGCGCGAGCGCTACGGTCGCAGATTCGAATCCTGCCTGGGGCATGGCTGTGTTTGATGTCGTTAGGTTAGTTAGGTTTAAGTAGTTCTAAGTTCTAGGGGACTGATGACCACAGGTGTTAAGTCCCATAGTGCTTAGAGCCATTTGAACCTTTTGGTCGCAAAATTAATGGAAATAATATTCCAACTCGTTTCACATCCCCTATGTTCTGCAGACTTGGCTCCCTCAGACTATTATTTGTTCCCAATTGAAAGAAATGGGCTGGCGGGACAAAGATTTTATTCAAACAAGGAGGAGCTTGCAGCAACTAATAGCTATTTTGCAGACTTGGACAATTCCTATTATTCGGAAGGGCTCAACAAATTAGAACAGCGTTGGACCAAATGTGTAAGTCTTAAAGGAGACTATGTCGAAAAATAAAAAAGGTTTACCCCAAACACGTAAGTAGTTTTTATTTTTTCACGGATTTCTCAAACGCCCCTCGTACCCACACCATCCCACGGACTGCGTGATATTAACCTGGTGCATAAAACTTAAGGACGACGAAAACTTTCGCATAATCTCTCCCTGACTAGTAACATAGCTCTATGAAACTTTGATGCCCGTAGAAGAAACTACTATAGTGTTTACAGTAGGTAACTGACGGGTATACATAGTGCGACGAACAGAAATAACACTTTTAACCAAAGGTAATAATGGCACTGAAGTCGCCGCGATTGATGATGGTGGTCTGGACATTACAAACGGCGGGACATGGTTCTTAATAAGGTGTGTGATCAACACTGACGGCGCTGCACGTGCTGCCATGATGGTCACAAGACTGGTAACGAGTTCTTCTGGCAGGCCGTTCCATTCCGGCTGCCAAGTGCTGCATGACCGTTGGTGCATGCGGACGCGCTGCAGCAATTCTTCACGACGCATCCCACACGTGCTCGATGGAATTTAAGCCGGAGGAAGGAGATGGCCTGTCCAATCGTCGATTACCGCCTCGTTCCACCTGTGCTGTTCGATACGACCGCGCATTGTCATTCACGAAAACGACGTCAGGTCCGAATGCACACCCGAGTAGACATTGGAATGGAGTACAGTGTCACAGTAACGCTGACTGATGAATGTATCGTGTACAAATATTTGGAGTTCAGTATAAGCCCATGCAACATTATGCCTTTCTACAGCGTGGATCACCGAAACGATCATGTTCGACAATGTTTTTGGATTCCCACCTGACCATCTATAAAGGTACGTATAGCATGATCGTTCTGTTTGTCCGCGTGTTATAGTGTGAGGAGGTATACTGTTGCATGGACGTATTGTCTTCCTAGTCTTCAGTGATCTCGCGGTAGCATTCTCGCTTCCCGAGCACCGGGTCCCTAGTGGAGGCAATCACCGCCCCAGACTGCAACCCATTTCCACGACCCAAGCGACTGGCGACTCTCTGGATCCTCGCCATGACGGCACGCGCCATCGTAGCGAGGAGGCGGACCGACCAGCTGTCCTTCCTGATGGACCTCTGGGAGGAGAACAAGACGGCCCAGCAGCACAGGACGCTACCGCGAGAACTTCAGAAACTTCCTGCAGATTCCACTGCAGACAGCAATCGCCAGAGTCCTCTCCAGCCTGTGACCCTCAGCACCGCCACCAGCCACCTCACCACAAGAAGAAAGTGTGCAGTGATAGTGAATAAGTGCAACAGAAAAGATAAAGTGCTTTCTCCTCTCGCCTCAAATAGTGAAGTATTGTAGCATAAAGTGTTTCTTCTTAGTGAAATCAGCGATACAAAGTGCTTCTCACCAAACATCTGTCATGCTCGCAGCCAAGTCAGTGTCAAAAGTATGCCCAGTACTAGTAACAGTGTTTTTTCTTCATTATCTGTACTATATTGTCTAGGTTACAAGCGTTACTTAGTGGAAACTGCCAACTACACATAACTTTTTTTAAAATTATTTGCTTTACTAGGTGCCCTATAAAATTTATATTGTTTACTCACACTTTACTCTCGGCTTATGTAATATGACATAATTTTTCTTTCTTCTTCAATTTTATGTATAATCTGTAGTATATGTAAAAAGGTTTTCTTCCACTTGTGCTCCATCTATCATGCTGATGTTTCCCTCATACTGTCCCACCTAACAGTGCAAACTAGAGGAAAAGATCAAACCAGAATGCACAATGTGCCTGAGGCATCACAAGTGCATGACATACAGAAACATGAACGCAAAATCAAGGTGTCGATGCTACAAATAAATTATTATGCCTGTCCTGCAATGTTTTACCCAAAAAAAGACGACAAATCGCGATGTAAAAGGGTTCAAGGAACAACAATAAGAGAAAAACGAAAAAGAAAAGAGTATACAAACGAAAACCTATAAATCGACAGTAATGTTAACCAACTCTAGCAATATAATAGGTTAATTGAATGAAAAGTTTTTTTTTAAACGTATCGTTGTTAATATATGTAAATAAATGTATATGGTTACAAAAAGGTCCCTGGTTCGATTCCCGACGGGGTCAGGGATTTTAACCTGCCTCGAGATGACTAGGTGTTCGTGTTATCCTCATCATTTTATCATCATTCATGAAAGTGGCGAGATTGGACTGAGCAAAATATTGGGAATTTCTACGGGCGCTGATAACCGCGCAGTTGAGCACCCCACGAACCAATCATCATCATCGTCATCCAAGTCTTGAAACACGTTACACTGACGTCTCAACGTTATTTTGACGCTGTACTCATTGCCCAAGTGCGTATTTACAGGGGCGCATTCGGCTCTGACTTCATTTTTATTGATGACAGTATGCGAGCGCACATAACTGCGCAGGTTATGCTCTCGCAACGACAGGATATTCGGTGAATGGACTGGTCTTTCCGTTCCCCCGACTTAATTCCCGTGGAGCACGTGTGGTTTCAGTTGGGTAGACGTATTGCAGCTCGTTCACATGCGCAAACGAACATCCAGCAGCTGTCAAAATTTCTGGTGAGGAAATGGAACGCCGTACCATAAGCAGGCTTACCAACCTTGTAGTCAGCGTTGGGACACGTTGCAGATCATGCACCGCCGTCAGTCGTTCAAAATGGTTCAAATGGCCCTGAGCACTATGGGACTTAACATCTATGGTCACCAGTCCCCTAGAACTTAGAACTACTTAAACCTAACTAACCTAAGGACATAACACACATCCGTTTCCGAGGCAGGATTCGAACCTGTGACCGTAGCGGTCGCGCGGTTCCACACGGAATCGCCTAGAACCGCTCGGCCACACTGGCCGGCGCCGTCAATGGTGGCCACACACCATTTGAAGAGCTATGTCTTGCCATTGGTAATGTCCAGGGAACCATCACGAATCGCGGTGATTTCAATTCAGTTATTGTCTTTGAATAAAAATATTTCTATTTTGTGCATCTTTCAGTTACACATCTTTAACATAATGCGGCGCTTCAGCAACCGTCAATTGTTCAGACAATAAGAAATTCAGCCTTCATTTGCAAGGTATTTTTTTTTTTAGTTTCCCTGAGTTTCGATGCCAATAATGGTATCTTCTTCAGAACAAAAATTAAATTATTCTGAGGGCCAGACTTTGGCCATGTCACAAAATAAAACTAATACAGAATGTTGTTGCTTACGTGTGACCCTTATTCCTGGCCCGACTAGCTCCATCTACGGTTTTTTTATGGTTTTAGTATTGACAGACATAATCTTATGATTATGCGTCTTTACTCTGTATTAGTTTTATTTTATGACATGGCCAACGTTTGGCCCTAGAAATAATTGAATATTTCTTCTGAAGAAGATAGCATTATTGGCATCGAAACTAGGTAAACTAAAAAAAAAAAAAGAAAAGAATTACCTTGCAACGGAAGGCTGAATTTCTTATTGTCTTTCAGTTACCTTCTGTACTATTCTGTAGCAGTTCTTTCTAATACGATCCAAATTTCATTGAGCTAGGTTCCTTGGCAATGATACATTGTACGAAAATTATTTAGGTCCTTAACTTTTGCACACCAAAAAATGGTTCAAATGCCTCTAAGCACTATGGGACTTAACATCGGACGTCATCTGTCCCCTAGACTTAGAACTACGGAAACCTAACTAACCTAAGGACATCACACACAGCCATGCCCGAGGCAGGATTCGAACCTGCGACAGTAGCAGCCACATGGTTCCGGACTGAAGCGCCTAGAACCGCTCGACCACAGCGGCCGGCTTTTGCACATCAGTGTATTCGATCAAATACCGCACATTTGTCGTTGAAGTGCTATTCGAAGACTGTTCAATTGCAAAGAAGAAAGTGTGTAATACTACGTGAAAAACATCACATCAGTGTCGTAATTCGGCAGCTATAAACGATAAAAAGTACTTAATGGTACATATATCAGAAAATTCGCTACATTGTCAAGTACAAGCGAAAACCGCATCTCCAGATATTTGATCGTTTCAGATATAATTGGGGGTGGTCTGGCCTCTCTATGTCGCCTCAGTCTACATAAAACTTACAGTTGCGTGATCACATTAATCTGATTGCCTCCCAAACTGAGGGCGTTACATTGCAGTATCGATGCTGTACTAAAATGTTTGTGTATCGAGGGTAACATTTCGGTAATCTTCTGTTGTGTTTCTTGTCTCTTGTAAATTCTATTGATTATTTGCTCTGGCAGTTAATCAACTCTTCGCAACAAAGAAAAAAAAAAAGCTAAGTTACCATCAAGAAAATAACGACGACGTCGGTAATATAGAATAGGACAGGGAAACGACAAAACTGCAATTGACATAAAATAAATGTGTAAATCGTTGAATAATGCGGTAAGTTTTAATGACGGGCGTACATGTACATAATTTTCGATTTACTGTTCTGTTACAAACGGCAGTCACATGGCACGGCGAAGTTGTGTTCTGTTTAGTTACATACACCATGACAAACTCTTATGCAGTCTGGAATGCTTTTTATTTCAATGGCTCAAGGAAAAGGTCATGACTTCTCCAGAAATCGTCTGTCTTACTTCTACGATCGCTCGACAATGAGTATGGTTCATAGCTCTTCTAAACTATGTACAAAGAAATTGCATGCAGTGAAGTATTTGAATGTCAGGTACCGTTGTTAAGGCACCGACACAAAGAGTCTCACGTTTTAAAAGGCTTACATCGATTGCTGTTTCTAGGTCTCTGGTAAATACTGCTGCGTCATTCGTGTGTGTCCAACATTCGACTCTTATGCACTTTTTCTCTCCACCAAGGCTGAATGCCTCTTTATCTGAAACTCTTTATTTGCTTTTTTCATTCTCAAATCATCCTTTTCAGGGCGGAGCTGAATAGAATCGATGATGACACATACCTTTCTTTCATTCCAGGAGGTCGCACCTCATTGATTCTATTTATCAGCGATTTAGAAAATAGCGCAGCCACAAAAAAACGGAAAATCCTGCAGTGACACCTGCTCCTGAGCATTATGTCTGCGGTGCGTGCTAATAGTGGCATACTAAAATGCGTGAATGAATTCCAAATTTCATGACGGGTCTAATGCAATGCTATGAGTGGTTTTCGCGATTCAAAAGTGATTGCCGGGCGACTGAAGAAGACCGTCGACCAGGAGTGCCTTCCACGCCATCTAGTCTTGCTCATTGGGAATCAAAGATCTGGTGAGCGCCAGTCCCCCGTCTTTCAGGTAACTTGCTGAAGATATACGCCTAATGAGATTGTAACCCAAAATTTTGAATGTGTATCACGTTACGCCGCGTCAGCAAGTGGACGCTCTTCGTACCATGGTTTTCAAACTGACTCTGGAAACAGCTGTTTGGAAACTGCAAACATCTGGTTGTTTATGCATGAAGTCTACTCATACTAGGGCACATGCCGACGATGTGGCCATTACAATTAGACAAAGAGGGCCTCTGGAATGAACGGCGAGTGAGACGAAGGAAGCCAAACAACCACAAGTTCTTGCTTTCAGTTAAATAAAGACAAAGTACATGATGTCCACGAGGACGGAAAATAACAATCTGAACCATTAGCTTCGAGCAGCTGCGGAAACTCAAAATCTGGTACGTAATGTTAATAGGACAGATTAAAGAAAAAAAATGGTCAGTTGCGCGGCCTCGCGCACTGAGGCTTCTGTACAGATTTAACTATGTATACAGACAGTTCATCCATGTCCGGGATCGAGAATCTCGATGATGTTTGGCTATTACTGATATCGCTGCTGGAAAGATATCGGCCGCGGGAATACCAAGAGTTTCGAGAATAATTTAACCCTTTCGAGAGGCGAGGCCCGTATATGTGGCCCGATTGTCGCGTCACACACCCAGCGCCGTATTTAGGGACTGGCTTGGAGTGTCGACACGGGACGGGGCGCATCTTGACAAAAGGGTAATTGTTCTGGCTAATTTCACGTGGGGATCGTCAACTATTTCTTGCTATATTTCATCATAGCAGAGAAAAGAGGAGAGACACCAAAGAGTCATTTGCAGTTTCGAAAGAGTCTCGTCAAGGAGCTTGTGGGCGACGACAGGGCACAACCAACCCGTAGAGGAAGAGGGGCTACGCTCTGAGCATGGTGACCTACACAGGATGGATGGCCTGTACCACGCTATCGCAAGAATGGACACAGGAAAACAGGGTGACTGTGTCGTTTGCAGTGATCGCGCCAATCCAGGAGGGCGAAAATGGTCCCCCTTTTTTTGCGAAACTTGTCCGTCCAACCCTTCTCTTCATGTGCCTGAGTGCTTCAACAGGTATCACAAGGCGGCAAAGTACCGAAAGGGCTTGTAAAATGTGGTTGCCTATCGAAAAAGCGATATGCCAAAGTTGTAAAGTTTGTTTTAAGCAAATATTATGAAATATGAAATTTTGTAGTTTATTGACATAAATTAAAAGTTAACTTTTTATTTTTCGCCCCACGGACGTCCCATAAGAGATAAAATTGTATTTAATATGTCGTTTTAAAGCTAAAACTTTAAAGAATAAGCTACAATTGATCACTTTTCAACTACAAAAAAGAAAAAAAAACATAGTTTTCCTTTTTTTCTGTTTTAACACCACCGCCAAGTCAAAAAGTGCGCGATATGGAATAATGAAAATAGAATTCCAGTAAAGAGCGTGTTTCAAGGTTCATTTACAACAAAAACAATTACACCGATAAGTCCAAAACTGTAGATTTTATGAGCGATGAAAGAAACACAAGGGAAATGGAACCCACATAGCACCGCCGAATTGCTCCGCTTTGGGTAAACGCGCTCCGTCCGGAAAGGGTTAACTTTAATTTTGAACGCAGATAAAAAATGACAAAAGAAATACTTTTTCGTGTGATATAATCACAAATTAAAAATTTTCTGATTTTTTTTCCCTTTACTTGTAATGTAAAACGTTGCTTCTCGCAAAATTTCACTATTGTAGGTAAACAGGAAGTACCCTATAGGTTCTAATGAGTGATTTTGAGAATATCAAATTATGTGACATATATGGCCATAGCTTCTGACTGTATTAACTTAGAAGCTTTAACTTTTCTACATCCCAAAAAACCACAGACCTAAATATGTGACATAAATTTCAACTTGATACGTCTACTCCTTCCTGAGGAAAAGGGGTCTCAACAGGTGGATGGACAGCCAGATGGATAATAAATTACAAACATATTTTTTTTTTCATTTGATGTAATAGCAAATTTACAGTTTTAGGATTTTTTCCCTGACTTTTACTGGTAAACCTTGTTTGCCCGCATCTCGTGGTCGTGCGGTAGCGTTCTCGCTTCCCACGCCCGGGTTCCCGGGTTCGATTCCCGGCGGGGTCAGGGATTTTCTCTGCCTCGTGATGGCTGGGTGTTGTGTGCTGTCCTTAGGTTAGTTAGGTTTAAGTAGTTCTAAGTTCTAGGGGACTTATGACCACAGCAGTTGAGTCCCATAGTGCTCAGAGCCATTTGAGCCAAACCTTGTTTCTTGCCAAATTTCAGTGTTCTAGGCTAACGGGAAGTACCCTAAAGGTTTTGATGAGTGAATTTCCGAGTGTAAAAGCATGTGACATAAATGGCCTCTTTTGATCGCATTGACTTAGAAGCTTCAATTTTCTACACCTCCAAGAGGCTGTAGATCGTAGTAAATTGTAAATTTGTGGTAAGATCTTATGTGACCAAAAAATGGCTCTACGCACTACGGGACCTAACATCTGACATCATCAGTCCCCTAGAACTTAGAACTACTTAAACCTAACTAACCTAAGGACATCACACACATCCATGCCCGAGGCAGGATTCGAACCTGCGACCGTAGCAGTCGCGAGGTTAGGGACTGAAGCGCCTAGAACCGCTCGTCCACAGCGGCCGCCCATGAGACCAAACTGCTTAGGTCATCGGTTCCTAAGTTTACACACTGCTTAATCTAACTTAAACTAACTTACAGTAAGGACGACACACACACACATGCCCGAGGGAGGACTCGAGCCTCCGACGAGGGGAGCCGCGGGGACCGTGACAAGGCGCCTTAGGCCTGTAGATCGTAGTATGTGACATAAATTTCAAATTGATACAGCTATCGTTCCTGATAAAGTGACAAACAGACAAACAGATGGAGGGGTGATCTCACAAGCGTTCTCTTTTTACTGATTTAGTCATGGAACCCTAAAAATTACAGACGAAATTAGGAAGAGAAGTTTAATATTCCATGGGCACAACCAAAAAATGAATCCTTGCAGACTTACAAAAAATGAATTATGTGGTACTGTGAAAATTTAAAAGACAAACTCAACTTAGCCGGCCCCTGTGACCGAGCGGTTCTAGGCGCTTCAGTCCGGAACCGCGATGCTACTACGGTCGCAGGTTTGAATCCTGCCTCGGGTAGGGATGTGTGTGATGTCCTTAGGTTAGTTAGGTTTAAGTAGTTCTAAGTCTAGGGAACTGATCACCTCAGATGTTACGTTCCATAGTGCTCAGAGCCATTTGAACCATTTTGAAACTCAACTTACAGGCAAAGTGCATTAAGACCTAGAAGAAACTGGCCTAAATAAGCAAGACATAGAAGGCAGAACAACTGTATTTCCTGTAAACAGTACCGCACAGATTCAATGTATTTAAAGATCGGCATCATAGTATCACCAAAAGCTGCTATAATGTTTGTATATTCATGGAGAATGTGTTCCGATCAAACGACCATCATCACGTCACAGACTGACTCTACATCATGTTAAAGGAGGGTTCCCTTCGTGTACACTGCCTGACAAAATGAAGGAGCAGCAAGAAAGGGAGACGGAAAGGGAATGAAACTTCACGGATTGAGAGGGTACGTGATGTTATTTCAGTTATTACAAAATCGAGTCAAATTTACAAAGAACTGGGCAGTATGAGACCATTTATATGGTGTTGCACCATCTCTAGTTTGGATGTATGCACTGTTTCAGTTGGGAAGTGTGTCATAAAGTTCCTGAGGCAAGTTCGTCGATAATTCTTGCAACCGGCCGTTTGTATCCTGAGTACTGATCCTGGGATGGACTTGACATCAGAGGTGGTCCCACACATTATCTACCGGGCACAGAGATGGGGATCTTTCTGGCCACGGAAGTACCTCAACATGCAGTTCACGACACACGTGCCATGTGGAGACGACCATCGTCGTGCTGGAAAGTGGCACCATGATACTGTCGTGTGGCAGATAAAGCATTAGGATGCTAGACGTCTGTAATCTACCATTGTGCCATCAGAGTTCCCTCTGCCACTACCAGCCGTGACCTGATGGCTGCCCACACCATGACGCCGGGAGTAACACCGCTGTACCTCTCCGAAACACTGGAAGAATGGAACCTCTCCCCACGTCGCAGCCATACTCACCGACAATAGTCATCCGGGATAGTGCAGGGCTGCGATTCATCGCTGAATACAATACGACGCCATTGATCTGCAGTCCACTTTTTGCTGTTACGCGCCACTCCAAACACAGCCCTTTGTGGAGTTAACGACAACCTATGTGTGGGACGATAATTCCCTATCTCTCGCAGTGCTGGTCCCTGATCAACGGCGCGGCATGACAGAATGTTACAGGTCGTCCATTACTCGTTCTCCGACGGCACACCCAGATATGAAGCGGTTGCGATGGGCTTGGTGCACAATACGGAGATCTCTCTTGTGCTAGTCAAACGTGGTCGAATGGAACCTTGACGACGAGTATGCCTGGCATAACGTTCCCATGAGGTCCAGTATGGGCCTAATGTCACATGCGAATGCATGAAGAATCTGGATATGGCTCGATTAGACCAGCCAGCCAGATGGAGACCCATAATGAGCCCCTACTCAAACTGTCAGGTGCTGATCATGTTGTCTCTCACGAGTATATGGCAACCAGGAGCCCCTCAGTGGTCACTCAACTTCTGGAGCTGTTGACGTCCCTTATATCCCTTCCCGAGCTGCGGACACCACTCAACAGGAACAACGCTAATGCACTCTGCTTGTCGTTCTGTCACAGAAAACTGTAACTCTATAATTTACATATGTGCCATGGTGTGTACATGTATGAAGTTACATTGACATCCAATCGTGTCTACCGGGTGCTACACTTTTATTTTCAGGCAGTCATCGGACTGAAAGCCACTACAGTAACAAGAATTTTTATAGAGTTCAGATCTTTGAAAACTTCACAGATTAATCGTCCTACTGCAATTGAGCTTTCAAGTGATAAGTTACAGGGTTTGGACAAAAATATGGAAACACTGCAAAAAATGCGTGCTTGAACTTAAATGCGGATTATAGTCAAGCCTGCAGGTTGCGCTGTTGTATTTGATCGCGAACGGCAACTGTGAAAGCTCCTCAGCACGTTCCATGTGTCAGTTGTGTTCGGAACAGTGTTTTGTGGAAGATGTGAATGCGTTATGTAGGACCTAAGTGAATTCGAACGTGGCAAATTGTTGGTGCTCGTATGACGGTTGATTCCATAACCAAGACAGACGAAGAGTAAGGTGTTTGAAGAGGCATCGCATCAAAGATTTATACCGAATACGGGGAAGGCAGAAAAATGTCTCCTCTAAATCATAACCCGAACGAAAGAAGGTGTTAAATAATCATGACAGACCGTTACTGAAGAGGGTTGTGTCGAGAAATAAGAGGGCGGCAGATGCAGAAGTCACTGCAGAACTTGCGAACCTTGCCAGCACCAAAGCAACACGAAGAGAGCTCCAACAGCAGATAACTGCAGGGCGAGTTGGAATTCCAAAATCACTCACCAGTGATGCAAATGCCCATGGCTGACGGGAATATGTGGCGCCAGAGCCATAAAACCTGGACCATGGGGCAATGACAGAAAATTATCGAATGACACTTGTTTCACACTGTTGCCAACTTCTGGCCAAGTTTAAGTCCCAAGAGTGAAATATGGCGGGGTTTCGGTGAATTTTTTGGGCAGCTACATCGTGATATTCCATGGGCCTCTTGGTTGTTCTACAAGATCGCATTACTGCCAAAGATTACGTGACCATTTTTGTGATCACTTTGGCTCCTCAGGTCCATCCCATGGTACAATGTTCGTTCGCCGCCGGCCGAAGTGGCCGTGCGGTTAAAGGCGCTGCAGTCTGGAACCGCAAGACCGCTACGGTCGCAGGTTCGAATCCTGCCTCGGGCATGGATGTTTGTGATGTCCTTAGGTTAGTTAGGTTTAACTAGTTCTAAGTTCTAGGGGACTAATGACCTCAGCAGTCGAGTCCCATAGTGCTCAGAGCCATTTGAACCATTTTTTTGTTCGTTCGCCAATAGAAATGCTGTGTCCCAAGAAACACCTGTTCATATAGTTCGCATCGTGCAGGATGGTTTCGTGAGCACAGGTGTGAACGGTCGCATCTTCCCTGGTCACTACGGTCACCAGATCTCTGTATTACGGAGCCTTTGTGGTCTACTTTGGAGAGGAGAGTGCGTGATCGGTATCAACTTCCATCATTGTTACCTGAACATGGTACTATACTTCAGGTAGAATGATACACTATGTGATAAAAAGTATCCGGACACCTGGCTGAAAATGACTTACAAATTCGTGGCGCCCTCCATCGGTAATGCTGGAATTCAGTATGGTGTTGGCCCACCCTTAGCCTTGATGACAGCTTCCACTCTCGCAGGCGTCCATTAAATCAGGTGCTGGAAGTCTTTCTTGGGGAAAGTCAGCCCATTCTTCACGGAGTGCAGCTCTGAGGAAGATATCGATGTCGGTCGGTGAGGCCCGGCACGAAATCGGCGTTCCCAAACATCCCAAAGGTGTTCTATAGGATTCAGGTAAGGACTATGTGCAGGCCAGTCCATTACAGGGATTTTATTGTCGTGTAACCACTCCGCCACAGGCCGCGCATTAGGAACAGGTGCTCGATCGTGTTGCAAAATGCTATCGGCATCTCCGGATTGCTCTTCAACAGTGGGAAGCAATAGGGTGCTTAAAGCATCAATGCAGGCCTGTGCTGTGATAGCGCTATGCAAAACAACACGGGGTGCAAGCCCTCTCTATGAAAAACACGACCACGCCGTAACAGCACTGCCTCCGAATTTTATTGTTGGCACTACACACGCTGGTAGATGACTTTCACCGAGCATTCGCCATACCTACACGCTGCCATCGGATCGCCACATTGTGTGCCGTGATTCATCATTCCATACAACGTTTTCCCGCTGTTCAATCGTCCATTGTTTACGCTCTTTACACCAAGTGAGGCGTCGTTTGGCATTTATCGGCGTGATGTGTGGTTTATGAGTAGCCGCTCGATCATGAAATCCAAGTTTTCTCACCTTCGGCCAACTGTCATAGTACTTGCAGTGGATCCTGATGCAGTTTGCAATTCCTGTGTGGTGGTCTGGATAGATGTCTGCCTACTACACATTACGACCCTCTTCAACTGTCGGCGGTCTCTTGTCAGTCAACAGACGAGGTCGGCCTGTACGCTTTTGTGCTGTACGTGTCCCTTCACGTTTCCACTTTCCTATCACATCGTAAACAGTGGACCTAGGGATGTTTAGGAGGTTGGAAATCTCGCGTACAGATGTATAACACAAGTGACAGGCAATCACCTGACCAAGTTCGAAGTCCGTGAGTTCCGTGGAGCGCCCCATTCTGCTCTCTCACGATGTCTAATGACTACTGAGGTCGCTGATATGGAGTACCTGGCAGTAGGTGGGAGCAGACTGCACCTAATGTGCAAAAGTATGTTTTTGGGGGTATCTGGATATTTTTCATCACATAGTGTACGATTCCCTTGAAACTCATACACGATCTTTATTTATCTATTTCAAGGGACTGGGAGCTGTTTTGAATGGCAAAGGTTTTTCTACGTCGCATTAAGCATGTCAGTGTGATGTGCTTTTGCTGTGCCCGCATTTTCATCCATCCCCTGCATATTCACTTCATGTCAGTTTAAAGAGGGCTGTTCTTTGAGAAAACAAATACAATGTGTTCCACTCGAAAGAATCCCCACAAACATGTGTAGTATTTCCGCTGAAACTGCACTGTGTAATTTGTGACGGTGACATGGCAACACTGTACTCTGCAACATCGTTTGACGCAACAGTGTTTCCGCGCGTCGCTGTGGCTGGAAATCGGTGTTTAGTGCATAACTATACTGTCGAAAAGAGCGTGTTTCTTGTGAAACAATTTTGGATTAGTGGTTCTATTAAGACATGTCAGTGAATCCAGAATGAGATTTTCACTCTGCAGCGGAGTGTGCGCTGATATGAAACTTCCTGGCAGATTAAAACTGTGTGCCCGACCGTGACTCGAACTCGGGACCTTTGTCTTTCGCGGGCAAGTGCTCTACCATCTGAGCTACCGAAGCACGACTCACGCCCGGCCTCACAGCTTTACTTCTGCCAGTATCTCGTCTTCTACATTCCAAACTTTACAGAAGTTCTCCTGCGAACCTTGCAGAACTAGCACTCCTGAAAGAAAGGATACTGCGGAGACATGGCTTAGCCACAGCCTGGGGGATGTTTCCAGAATGAGATTTTCACTCTGCAGCGGAGTGTGCGCTGATATGAAACTTCCTGGCAGATTAAAACTGTGTGCCCGACAGAGACTCGAACTCGGGACCTTTGCCTTCTGTAAAGTTTGGAAGGTAGGAGACGAGATACTGGCAGAAGTAAAGCTGTGAGGACCGGGCGTGAGTCGTGCTTCGGTACCTCAGATGGTAGAGCACTTGCCTGCGAAAGGCAAAGGTCCCGAGTTCGAGTCTCGGTCGGGCACACAGTTTTAATCTGCCAGGAAGTTTCATATCAGCGCACACTCGGCTGCAAAGTGAAAATCTCATTCTGGAAACATCCCCCAGGCTGTGGCTAAGCCATGTCTCCGCAGTATCCTTTCTTTCAGGAGTGCTAGTTCTGCAAGGTTCGCAGGAGAACTGTAAAGTTTGGAAGGTAGGAGACGAGATACTGGCAGAAGTAAAGCTGTGAGGCCGGGCGTGAGTCGTGCTTCGGTAGCTCAGATGGTAGAGCACTTTGCCGCGAAAGGCAAGGTCCCGAGTTCGAGTCTCGGTCGGGCACACAGTTTTAATCTGCCAGGAAGTTTCATGTCAGTGAATGTTTGTTGAACAGTTTGATGACCAGAATATACAGTCTAAATGCTGCTCACAATAGTTAGGGAAAAAGGTGGAGAGCAGTGGAATAGTGTTGGATCTTCACAGCGGGGGACGGCCGCTATTATCGGAAGAAAAAGTGACTGACGTGAAACAGCGATGGTTGACCTCTCCTTCTATTCGACGTTTGTCTCAGAAAAAAAGAGTAATGCAGTACACGTGGTTCAGTGATGAGACGTGATTCCACCTCTCTGGCTATGTAAACTCTCAGAATACACGTTTGTAGTGTAATGAAAATCCACAAGCACTGGCCGATCGACCCCTGCATTCACAAAAGATTGGCGTGTTCTGTGCAATATCACAGCGTCGCATCATCGGATCAATATTTTTCGAGTCTTCCCTGACAAGTGCAGTTTACACCGAAGTATATTTCAGGAATTTGTGAACGAGTTGGACGATGAAGAACTTACCCTCGACTGGTACCAAAAGGAGGGGAGCCACACGCTTCACGCCGGCCGGTGTGGCCGTGCGGTTCTAGGCGCTTCAGTCTGGAACCGCGTGACCGCTACGGTCGCAGGTTCGAATCCTGCCTCGGGAATGGATGTGTGTGATGTCCTTAGGTTAGTTAGGTTTAAGTAGTTCTAAGTTCTAGGGGACTGATGACCTCAGAAGTTAAGTCCCATAGTGCTCAGAGCCATTTGAACCATTTGAACCACACGCTTCACGTCTCGGGTGACTGTGGCTGAGCTCGAATCATTTTTCCGCGACAGAGTGATTTGGTGCAGTAAATGAAGCAGACAAAAAGGAATACAAACGTCTCAAAAATGAGATCGACAGAAAGTGCAAAATGGCTAAGCAGGGGTGGCTAGAGGACAAATGTAAGGATGTAGAGGTTTATCTCACTAGCGGTAAGATAGATACTGCCTACAGGAAAATTAAAGAGACCTTCGGAGAAAAGAGGACCACTTGTATGAATATCAAGAGCTCAGATGGAAACCCAGTTCTAAGCAAAGAAGGGAAAGCAAAAAGGTGGAAGGAGTATATAGAGGGTCTAAACAAGGGCGATGTACTTGAGGACAATATTATGGAAATGGAAGACGATGTATATGAAGATGAAATGGGAGATATAATACTGCATGAAGAGTTTGACAAAGCACTGAAAGACCTGAGTCGAAACAAGGCCCCGAGAGTAGACAACATTCCATTAGAACTACTGACAGCCTTGGGAGAGCCAGTCCTGACAAAACTCTACGATCTGGTGAGTAAGATGTATGAGACAGGCGAAATACCCTCAGACTTCAAGAAGAATATAATAATTCCAATCCCAAAGAAAGCAGGTGTTGACAGATGTGAAAATTACCGAACTATCAGTTTAATAAGTCACGGCTGCAAAATACTAACGCGAATTTTTATAGACGAATGGAAAAACTGGTAGAAGCCGACCTCGGGAAAGATCAGTTTCGATTCCGTAGGAATACTGGAACACGTGAGTCAATACTGACCCTACCACTTATGTTAGAAAATAGATTAAGGGAAGGCAAACCTACATTTCTAGCATTTGTAGACTTAGAGAAAGCTTTTGACAATGTTAACTGGAAAGGTGGCAGGGGTAACATACAGGGAGCGAAAGCCTTTTTACAATTTGTACAGAAACCAGATGGCAGTTATAAGAGTCGAGGGGCATTAAAGGGAAGCAGTGGTTGGGAAAGGAGTGAGACAGGGTTGTAGCCTCTCCCCGATGTTATTCAATCTGTATATAGAGCAAGCAGTAAAGGAAACAAAAGAAAAATTCGGAGTAGGTATTAAAATTCATGGAGAAGAAGTAAAAACTTTGAGGTTCGCCGATGACATTGTAATTCTGTCAGAGACGGCAAAGGACTTGGAAGAGCAGTTGAACGGAATGGACAGTGTCTTGATAGGAGGATATAAGATGAACATCAACAAAAGCAAAACGAGGATAATAGAATATAATCGAATTAAGTCGGGTGATGCTGAGGGAATTAGATTAGGAAATGAAACACTTAAAATAGTAAAAGAGTTCTGCTATTTGGGGAGCAAAATAACTGATGATGGTCGAAGTAGAGAGGATATAAAATGTAGACTGGCGTTTCTGAAGAAGAGAAATTTGTGAACATCGAGTATACGAGGGGCGTTCAGAAAGTAAGCTCCGATCGGTCGCGAAATGGAAACGACTATGAAAATCCGATAAAGCTTTGCACAGATGTGTTGGGTAGTGTCTCTAGTATAACCCCAGTTAGCATCACGTCGCTCTTCTCATTTCTGAGCTCGCAGTGAGTGCGTAAAGATGTCTAGAAAATAGCGTCTGCCGCCAAGTACGAGGGCCTGGTGAGAAATTTCGCCTGAAGCTATGCAGCTAACATTACATAACTGTCGTGCTGTTTCTTCTTCAAGACAATTCTCAGCCGCATTCTGCAGGGGCAATGAAGATGCTCCTGCATCGTTTTCAAATGGAAATGTGAGATTACCCACAATACAGTCCGCAATCGTCTCCCCCTGAGTTTCATCTCTGGTCACATGAACCGCTGTCTTTGAAGACAACATTTTGACACAGACAACGAGGTGTAGGCCAGCGTGGAGAATTGGCGGAAAGCACTGGCGGCTGCCTTCTATGATGAGGCTATTGAAAAGTTGGTACAACGCTATGACAAAAGTCTAAGTCAGAACGGCGACTACGGAGAGAAGTAGCTGAAAGTTGTAGCTAATTGTTACAAGTAAAACATTTCTGATGTTCACTGTGGTTTCAATTTGGCAATCAATCGGAGCTTACTTTCTGAACAGGCCTCGTAGATTTAAGTATCAGTAAGTCGTTTCTGCAATTATTTGTATGGAAGTGAAACATGAACGATAAATAGTTTAGACAAGAAGAGAATAGAAGCTTTCGGAATGTGGTGCTACAAAAGAATGCTGAAGATTAGATGGATAGATCACATAACTAATGAGGAGGTATTGAATAGAATTGGAGAGAAGAGGACTTTGTAGCACAACTTGACTAGAAGAAGGGATCGGTTGGTAGGACATGTTCTGAGACATCAAGGGATCACCAATTTAGTATTGGAGGGCAGCGTGGACGGTAAAAATCGTAGAGAGAGGCCAAGAGATGAATACACTAAGCAGATTCAGAAGAGATTTAGGTTGCAGTAGGTACTGGGAGATGGAAAGGCTTGCACAGGATAGAGTAGCACGGGGAGCTGCATCAAACCAGTCTCAGGACTGAAAACCATGACAACAACAACAGAGTGATTTCGAAAGAACTGTGGCCCCGAGGTCACCTGATTTAATACCACCTTTTTCCTCTGCGGTGGCCTAAAAAGCAAGGCCTACAGGAACAAATCACACAACTTGGAAGATTTGCGACAGGACATCATCTGTGAAATCCAAACAGTGACACCAGAAGTTTTGGCAGCAACATTCTAGAGTCAGCGGCGTCGTGTCCAACAGTGTTTACAATTCACTTCCTGCACCTTTTGTTATTCTGATTTATTTCCCCACGGACGAGGTACGAGTGTTCATCTCGTTTCATTTCCTGAATTTTATGCAAAACCTTTAAGTGTAATTGAAGCAAATGTTTCTTTTTGTGATCTCTTTCGAGTGGGACACCCTGCACTTTCGAGCCGTATACGGCCTTTGACACATACAGGTGCCGTTCCTCGCCGCAAGCGAATGCCTGCCGTCTGCGGGGCAGCTTATGCGGGGAGCTCTCGGCTGGCTTTAACGCCCGCGGGAGGGGCTGACTGGAGTGAGAGGCCTGGCCGATCAATGGAGCCGGCCGTGTGTCGCCAGCCGATCACAACAATACAGCGAGCGTGCCGTGCGTACACAGCGCGGCGCCAGCACACACGCCGTGGCGTACGCAACCCGCCGACGCCGCGGCCGCGGCGCTCCAAAAGCACCGGCGGCCGGTGCCGGCGGCGAACCGCTGCGCTGCGTGCAATAGCAGGCCCGTCCAGCCGCGGAAACCACACCTACACTGCTAGCTAGAGCTGTAAAGCTACCGTAGGCTACCGTGGACTACACTTTATTCGCCATAAGAAAAAACCTGTTGTAAACAAACACAAACGTGATGATTGGTCAGCAGCTGCAAAACTACTGTAGGCTACCGTGGACTATACTTTGTTCGCCATAAGAAAAATCTGATGTAAACAAACACAAAAGCGATGACTGGTCAGCAACTGTAAAACTACCGTAGGCTACCGCAGACTGACTATACTTTGTTCGCCATAAGAAAAAAGCTGATATAGACAAACACAAGTGCGATGATTGGTCAGCAGCTGTAAAACTACAGTAGGCTACCGTGGACTATACTTTGTTCGACATAAGAAAAAACCTGATGTAAACAAACACAAACGCAATGATTGGTCAGCAGCTGTAAAGCTACCGTAGGCTACCGTGGACTATACTTTGTTCGCCATAAGAAAAAATCTGATGTAAACAAACACAAACGCGATGATTGGTCAGCAGCTGTAAAACTACCGTAGGCTGATGTGGACTATACATTGTTCGCCATAAGAAAAACTTCATGTAAAGAAACACAAACGCAATGATTGGTCAGCAGCTGTAAAGCTACCGTAGGCTACCGTAAACTATACTTTGTTCGACATAAGAAAAAACCTCATGTAAAGAAACAGAAACGCGACGATTAGCCGGCAGCTGTAAAACTACCGTAGGCTACTATGGACTATACTTTATTTGCCATAAGAAAAAACCTGATGTAAACAAACGCAAACGCGATGATTGGTCAGCAGTTATATTATTTATTTATTTATTTATTGTTCCGTGGGAACAAATTAAGGACAAGTTTCCATGGTCATGGAACGAGTCAATACATGAAATTATAACACGATAGAAGAAACAGATAAAATGAAATACAAGAAACGCATTCAGGCGACAATTCGTAAGTTTAAATAAAGAAAATCAACAAAGTAACACTGGAATTCTCTTAATTTTTCAGCTTTTCCAGGATCTTCTCGACAGAATAGAAGGAGTGAGCCATGAGGAAACTCTTCATTTTAGACTTAAAAGCGTTTGGGCTACTGCTAAGATTTTTGAGTTCTTGTGGTAGCTTATTGAAAATGGATGCAGCAGAATACTGCACACCTCTCTGCACAAGAGTCAAGGAAGTGCATTCCACATGCAGATTTGATTTCTGCCTAGTATTAACTGAGTGAAAGCTGCTAACTCTTGGGAGTAAGGTAATATTACTAACAACAAACAACATTAAAGAAAATATATACTGTGAGGGCAACGTCAGAATTCCCAGACTATTGGATAGGGGTCGACAAGAGGTTCTCGAAGTAACACCACATATAGCTCGAACAGCCCGTTTTTGAGCCAAAAATATCCTTTTTCAATCAGAAGAATTACCCAAAAAATAATACCATATGACATAAGCGTATGAAAATAAGCGAAGTAGACTACTTTTCGTGTTGAACTGTCACTTATTTCAGATACTGTTCTAATGGTAAATAAAGCAGCATTTAGTTTGAACAAGATCCTGAACATGGGCTTTCCACAACAGCTTACTATCTATCCGAACGCCTAGGAACTTGAACTGTTCCGTCTCGCTTATAATATGCCCATTCTGTCTGATCAAAATATCAGTTCTTGTTGAATTGTGAGTTAGAAACTGTAAAAACTGAGTCTTACTGTGATTTAGCATCAAATTACTTTCCACAAGCCACGATCTTATTTCATGAACTACATTATTTGATAATTTTTCAATGTTACACACAAGATCCTTCACTACCAAGCTGGTGTCATCAGCAAACAGAAATATTTTTGAATCATCTGTAATACTAGAAGGCATATCATTTACACTCCTGGAAATGGAAAAAAGAACACATTGACACCGGTGTGTCAGACCCACCATACTTGCTCCGGAGACTGCGAGAAGGCTGTACAAGCAATGATCACACGCACGGCACAGCGGACACACCAGGAACCGCGGTGTTGGCCGTCGAATGGCGCTAGCTGCGCATCATTTGTGCACCGCCGCCGTCAGTGTCAGCCAGTTTGCCGTGGCATACGGAGCTCCATCACAGTCTTTAACACTGGTAGCATGCCGCGACAGCGTGGACGTGAACCGTATGTGCAGTTGACGGACTTTGAGCGAGGGCGTATAGTGGGCATGCGGGAGGCCGGGTGGACGTACCGCCGAATTGCTCAACACGTGGGGCGTGAGGTCTCCACAGTACATCGATGTTGTCGCCAGTGGTCGGCGGAAGGTGCACGTGCCCGTCGACCTGGGACCGGACCGCAGCGACGCACGGATGCACGCCAAGACCGTAGGATCCTACGCAGTGCCGTAGGGGACCGCACCGCCACTTCCCACCAAATTAGGGACACTGTTGCTCCTGGGGTATCGGCGAGGACCATTCGCAACCGTCTCCATGAAGCTGGGCTACGGTCCCGCACACCGTTAGGCCGTCTTCCGCTCACGCCCCAACATCGTGCAGCCCGCCTCCAGTGGTGTCGCGACAGGCGTGAATGGAGGGACGAATGGAGACGTGTCGTCTTCAGCGATGAGAGTCGCTTCTGCCTTGGTGCCAATGATGGTCGTATGCGTGTTTGGCGCCGTGCAGGTGAGCGCCACAATCAGGACTGCATACGACCGAGGCACACAGGGCCAACACCCGGCATCATGGTGTGGGGAGCGATCTCCTACACTGGCCGTACACCACTGGTGATCGTCGAGGGGACACTGAATAGTGCACGGTACATCCAAACCGTCATCGAACCCATCGTTCTACCATTCCTAGACCGGCAAGGGAACTTGCTGTTCCAACAGGACAATGCACGTCCGCATGTATCCCGTGCCACCCAACGTGCTCTAGAAGGTGTAAGTCAACTACCCTGGCCAGCAAGATCTCCGGATCTGTCCCCCATTGAGCATGTTTGGGACTGGATGAAGCGTCGTCTCACGCGGTCTGCACGTCCAGCACGAACGCTGGTCCAACTGAGGCGCCAGGTGGAAATGGCATGGCAAGCCGTTCCACAGGACTACATCCAGCATCTCTACGATCGTCTCCATGGGAGAATAGCAGCCTGCATTGCTGCGAAAGGTGGATATACACTGTACTAGTGCCGACATTGTGCATGCTCTGTTGCCTGTGTCTATGTGCCTGTGGTTCTGTCAGTGTGATCATGTGATGTATCTGACCCCAGGAATGTGTCAATAAAGTTTCCCCTTCCTGGGACAATGTATTCACGGTGTTCTTATTTCAATTTCCAGGAGTGTATATAAATAAGAAACAGCAGCGGCCCCAGCACAGACCCTTGGGGAATGCCCCACTTAACAGTGCCCCATTGGGACTGAACATCACTACCACTCTCAATATTGCGGAGAATTACCTTCTTCTTTCTGTTGTTAACGTAAGAGGCGAACCAATTGTAAGCTACTCCGCTTACTCCATAATGGTCCACCTTTTGCAGTAATATTTTGTGGTCAACACAGTCAAAAGCCTTCGTTTAATCAAAGAAAACACCGAGCGTTCGCAACCTTTTATTTAATCCGTCCAAAACCTCACAGAGAAAAGAGAATATAGCATTTTCAGTTGTTAAACCATTTCTAAAATCATACTGTACATTTGACAGCAAATCATGTGAATTTAAATGCTCCAGTAACCTTGTACATACAACTTTCTCGATAACTTAGGAAACACCGATGGCATAGAAATAGGTCTATAATTGTCAACATTATCCCTGTCTCCCTTTTTATAAAGTGGCTTCACTTACCGAGTAGTTTAATCGATCAGGAAACCGACCACTCCTAAAGGAAAAGTTACAGATATGGCTAAGTACTGGGCTACCGTAGGCTACCGTGGACTATACTTTGTTCGACATAAGATAAAACCTGATGTAAACAAACGTAAACGCGATGATTGGTCAGCAGCTGCAGTAAGCGTACACTGGTGTCGTTAGGCTTTTGGAAGTAGGTCCTACTTATGTGTTCTATATCTTATTACTATGTTACAGTAAATCAGTCTTTAAGATACTCTAATGTATTAACGACCATCATCGTTCATCTTAATCGTTTGTTATCTATGTAGTTTTTATTTCAAAACTTGTTTACAGTAGCAGCTCAAAAATGGCTCAAATAGCTCTGAGCAGTATGGGACTTAACATCTGAGGTCATCAGTCCCCTAGAACGTAGAACTACTTAAACCTAAAGACATTCGAACCTGCGACCATAGCGGTCGCGCGGTTCCAGACTGAAGCACCTAGAACCGCTCGGCCACACCGGCCGGCTTTACAGTAGCAGCCTATGTACCGTTGTGCTCTGAATCCTCACGGAATAACGTGAGTGGTGCAGTAGGCAAGGTCGTCGTGGTGGTTGCGAGCAGGTGCTGTAGGGGAATCGCCGTTCCAAACTGAAGCTTACGCTCTTTCTTTTGTAAATACACTCCTGGAAATTGAAATAAGAATACCGTGAATTCATTGTCCCAGGAAGGGGAAATTTTATTGACACATTCCTGGGGTCAGATACATCACATGATCACACTGACAGAACCACAGGCACATGGACACAGGCAACAGAGCATGCACAATTTCGGCACTAGTACAGTGTATATCCACCTTTCGCAGCAATGCAGGCTGCTATTCTCCCATGGAGACGATCGTAGAGATGCTGGATGTAGTCCTGTGGAACGGCTTGCCATGCCATTTCCACCTGGCGCCTCAGTTGGACCAGCGTTCGTGCTGGACGTGCAGACCGCGTGAGACGACGCTTCATCCAGTCCCAAACATGCTCAATGGGGGACAGATCCGGAGATCTTGCTGGCCAGGGTAGTTGACTTACACCTTCTAGAGCACGTTGGGTGGCACGGGATACATGCGGACGTGCATTGTCCTGTTGGAACAGCAAGTTCCCTTGCCGGTCTAGGAATGGTAGAACGATGGGTTCGATGACGGTTTGGATGTACCGTGCACTATTCAGTGTCCCCTCGACGATCACCAGTGGTGTACGGCCAGTGTAGGAGATCGCTCCCCACACCATGATGCCGGGTGTTGGCCCTGTGTGCCTCGGTCGTATGCAGTCCTGATTGTGGCGCTCACCAGCACGGCGCCAAACACGCATACGACCATCATTGGCACCAAGGCAGAAGCGACTCTCATCGCTGAAGACGACACGTCTTCATTCGTCCCTCCATTCACGCCTGTCGCGACACCACTGGAGGCGGGCTGCACGATGTTGGGGCGTGAGCGGAAGACGGCCTGACGGTGTGCGGGACCGTAGCCCAGCTTCATGGAGACGGTTGCGAATGGTCCTCGCCGATACCCCAGGAGCAACAGTGTCCCTAATTTGCTGGGAAGTGGCGGTGTGGTCCCCTACGGCACTGCGTAGGATCCTACGGTCTTGGCGTGCATCCGTGCGTCGCTGCGGTCCGGTCCCAGGTCGACGGGCACGTGCACCTTCCGCCGACCACTGGCGACAACATCGATGTACTGTGGAGACCTCACGCCCCACGTATTGAGCAATTCGGCGGTACGTCCACCCGGCCTCCCGCATGCCCACTATACGCCCTCGCTCAAAGTCCGTCAACTGCACATACGGATCACGTCCACGCTGTCGCGGCATGCTACCAGTGTTAAAGACTGCGATGGAGCTCCGTATGCCACGGCAAACGGGCTGACACTGACGGCGGCGGTGCACAAATGCTGCGCAGCTAGCGCCATTCGACGGCCAACACCGCGGTTCCTGGTGTGTCCGCTGTGCCGTGCGTGTGATCATTGCTTGTACAGCCCTCTCGCAGTGTCCGGAGCAAGTATGGTGGGTCTGACACACCGGTGTCAATGTGTTCTTTTTTCCATTTCCAGGAGTGTATTATGTGGAGCCCCTCCACGTCCATATTTATATGGTGACCAATCAAAAAGATCCACTGTCACCTCTGCTTTGGTTACAATCTAAAAAGAATTCGGCTGAAAATGCAACAAAAGCAGTGATTTACTTTCATCTGATTTGTTAACCGCCTGTAACTTACAGAGAAGCGCCTTCCGTAGCGAATTTTGAGTAGTATCTACATTGTTCTTCTTGCCATATTAAAGTTTGCTTCATTCCCCAAAGTACAGTGCAGTTTACGCAATGCACCTCACTAGCTTGTTGTGTAGTCGCAACTGCGAAAGAATTCTGAAACAGTGGTTTATTAACTTCACTAAATAAGGAACTGAGAAGAAGTAAACTCAATAACTTAAGAAAAAGTACATCCTCGTTATAAAAATAAACGTGTGATGTCTTCACTTATGGTGTCCCTAAACCCACATTATTGTTCGTTTCACCAACTATCGATGGCCCTTGGAAATTACCTAAATTCTTTCATCTAAAAAGCCCGTAGATAGTGGAATAATAATGAAGTTTTGCGTAATAACCACATAGCAAAATAGTCTCCTCTTCACGTGATATCATTTTCCAAAATCCCATTTCCATATCTCAAACCGTTTGTGAAATTTGAGGAATGCTGTGCATATTTCAATCTGGCTTTATCGCTGCTGCACTGTATCGCAAATGAAGGTGCTATATCACATCTATTTCCTCGAGATTGGTGAAAGGTAGAGACCTCTACCTAATCCTAACGAAAACTTAAAGAGTTAGCTAAATTTCATTCGCAGCAACATATTATTTAATATGCACCAAACGTAAAATTATAGCGACCCCTATTTTTCATTACAAACTTTTTCGAATTTTGCGCAGTGTTTTACTTCAGCGTAAATGACCGTTAACGACCTAATGGGCACGTCATCATGAAGCTGACATATAAAGATGCAAGTCTGAGAAAGATTGCTGGGCGTGTTCCTCTATTCTGCCATCGCAGCGTGTCGCCGACCGGCCTAAAGCAGGTAAACAACGTTGGCCTCCCCTTCCGAACAAACAAAGTAACTAGCCCAGTGGCCTGGACGAAAATTTGTCACTGAGCATCGTTGGCCGATCCTTCGCGGACTCTACAGTCGTATCTTATGTAGTGTTGTGCTCTGACTGGTGCGCTGTTCATACATACTATGAAAATGGCCGTCGCCGCATCCCGCTCCGCACTGAAACACGTGCGTGAACGCCACTAAAAAGTGGAATGATAATTAAATCAAGTCCCTAAGCTGTCAATAGGCGTAGATATACATCAACGGGGACAGTTGAAAATGTGTGTCCCGATCAGGACTCGGACCCGGGATCTCCTGCTTACAAGGCAGACGTTCTAGCCATCTTTTTTTATTTTTTATTTTATTCAGTATAGTTCGTAGTGTTTGGTGTGGGCGGACGCCACATGGCAACCGTTTAAGTGGACCATTGATTCAATTACTCAGTTTTTTTTAATTACAGGGGACAATCGCTCCTCTGACCGAACATGGTGAGCTACCGTGCCAGCTTCCATCTCAGCCATCAACTGCACAGAGGATAGTGCGACTGCAGGGATTTATGCCTTGCACACTCCCCGTGAGACCCACATTCCCAACTTAATGTCCACACACTACATTCGTAGTGCCCATGCCCTTTACACTCATTACTCGCGGCACACAATCTTACTGAGTCCCGTAAAAGTTCGGGCAATGCGTGTGCATCCGCACAGAAGAAGAAGAAGGTAAATGGCTGGTTAGCCTTAATGGTTCAAATGGCTCTGAGCACTATGGGACTCAACTGCTGAGGTTATTAGTCCCCTAGAACTTAGAACTAGTTAAACCTAACTAACCTAAGGACATCACAAACATCCATGCCCGAGGCAGGATTCGAACCTGCGACCGTAGCGGTCTTGCGGTTCCAGACTGCAGCGCCTTTAACCGCACGGCCACTTCGGCCGGCTGGTTAGCCTTAACTGTATATGAAGATGGTATCTGCTCTTCCGAAAGAGCAGATACCATCTTCATACCATTAAAAAGTGGCGAGAAACAGGTTGTTCTCAATGTTTTCAAAAGTTTCCAGAAAAATCAGCTTTGATCTTTTCCGAGAAACTGTATTTGCTAGAGTACTGCCTTTTTCAGCAAGGGAAGCACAGCTGAATCGATAACGTTAATAATAGTAATACAGTTGAACCCATGATTCGTAGGTTCTAATCTGGCTTTTGTCGTGCCCTTTTTTTTCGTTTAGTTCGAATACTTACATCATTTAAAAATAAAATTTATCAAATATAGCTAATTAACACATAGCGCGTCTTCTTATTTCTAATTTCATACTGCACGCAAAATTCCAATTTCATTGCAAATATAAATTATGAGTAATCGATATTTTATAATATGTTGTTAATAAAAGCTGTTTAAATTAACAAAACATACAAATTAAATGTATAGGACAAAAATGAGAAATCAAACATTCTTTATTGGTCTATGTCCATTCTTTTATACCACAGATGTGGTCACACTCGAGCCAGAGTGATAAGCAGTTTGCAAACATGGACAACAATAATTTTCACAGCATCGAGCACATTATAAAAATGCTGCATGTTTACAGTTGCCACCGTACGACTGCAATAGGAACCCAACAGAAGTGACCTGCAGCCACTCTAAGGGATTTTTCGCGAGAAATAGCAAGACATTTAAGCTGCCAGACGTACTGAAGCGAATGCACGAAGCTTTGTTACACGTCATTGTCTAACGTTGCCAGGATACGGAACGATACGTCATACACGAAGAGGAGAAGATGTGGCGCTTTGATATCTTCGCGTATTCCAGTGTTGATCAACCCATTATCAATGTGGCAGTGACACTACCAGTACCGAAACGTATTTCTCGGATTCGGGTATGGAAGGAGTTCAGAGATTTCTGGACGACTGACTGGAAGTAATACCTTTAATGGCTTCGATATTTAACTAATACCGCGAAATCTCTGAAATAGCTTTTGCGTCACACGCAGCTCGCGCAGAAAAATTAGCCTGTGTTTAAGTTAGGAATTTTCATTTAAAAAGAAATGGTTCAAATGGCTCTGAGCACTATGGGACTTAACATCTGAGGTCATCAGTCCCCTAGAACTTAGAACTACTTAAACCTAACTAACCTAAGGACATCACACACATCCATGCCCGAGGCAGGATTCGAACCTGCGACCGTAGCAGCAGCGCGGTTCCGGACTGAAGCGCCTAGAACCGCTCGGCCACTCCGGCCGTCCGAATTTTCTTGTTTTTAATTACAGTGCCAGCTAAGAAGGAGAGCATGTTATTCTTTCCGTCTGGCTCCCTAAGCAGCGTGCGGTACCGTTGGTTTGCCGTTTATTTCATTCTGTCTAAAAATTAAATGACATTCGCCAATCGAGGTGGCCGAGCGGTTCTAGGCGCTACAGTCTGGAACCGCGCGACCACTACGGTTGCAGGTTCGAATTCTGCCTCGGGTATGGATGTGTGTGATGTCCTTAGGTTAGTTAGGTTTAAGTAGTTCTAAGTTCTAGGGGACTGATGACCTCCGAAGTTAAGTCCCATAGTGCTCAGAGCCATTTGAACCATTTTTGAACCAGTTTGTCCAAGTTAAAGCTGCAGGTAAAGCTGTTGTCTCGTATCATCGCTCAATCAAGTGCGCGTAACGCACAGCGTGAAACATAGCCTTATTATCGTACTGCACTGTACTCGAGACAACTTGGCTTCCGCTCCACGTGAAAAAAATTCGAATGAGATTCCAGCAAACTCGGATGAAAACTTAGCGTGGTGTTTACATAAGGATTATTCACAGTATACCATACGTAACCAGAGAGTACGGTAGTTCTTCTCATAACTTTGCCGGCCGAAGTGGCCGTGCGGTTCTAGGCGCTGCAGTCTGGAACCGCGTGACCGCTACGGTCGCAGGTTCGAATCCTGCCTCGGGCATGGATGTGTGTGGTGTCCTTAGGTTAGTTAGGTTTAACTAGTTCTAAGTTCTAGGAGACTAATGACCACAGACGTTGAGTCCCATAGTGCTCAGAGCCATTTGTACCATTCCTCATAACTTTGATCAGTTTATGTCGTACCAGCGTTACTCGTACGTTGGGCGTGTTGCATACTGTCGAGCGTTACGTCATAATGGGCGCTTTCATTACGTATGTGATCGGTGTCTTACTAGATTCCCCTAAAAACTGGAATCCGTGAACCGTCTACAAATTGGGTGAGGATGTATAAAGGGCCAGGCAACCTATGGAACATTTTTGTTCTGCGTAGTTATTCTCCTGTCTGTTACTTTAGAATAAACAATATTTATAGCAAAACCGAAAATGTCAATGTTTAGTTCAGGTTTTATACGAAAATTGCTGATTTTTGTCGTGAAAGAGAGGAAAATTGTAGTAAAAATAAAGAAAAACAAAACATATTTATCATATCAAAACAAACACCTTCCGAACGGGTCTTGAAGGATCAACGGTACCGACCGGCCGCCGTGTCATCCTCAGCCTTTAGCCGTTATTGGATGCGGATACGGAGGGCCATGTGGTCAGCACACCGCTCTCCCGGCCGTTGTCAGTTTCCGTGGCCGGTACATATTTATCATATAGCGCTAGAAAACGCAGTTTCCTCGACAAGCAGTTAAAAACAAAAATGTATCAAAAACCATTTCAATAATCCGTCGAGCTTACATAAATCACTTTCACACTGATCAATAATAATCCTAAACTTTTTCCTTTGATTATTATGAACGTTCTATTGAGTACAAAATAACAAAAATAATAATTATACTGTATATATTTCTATATGCTTGTGAATGTGAACAGCACTTTCATCTAATGTAATTGCTTTGGCTACATGAAAGCTCAAAAGTTACGCCATCAATTAAATTTTATTACATATAACATGCAGTTTATATTCTCTAAGGATATAAAATACACAGTGGACTAACACTCAATGATGTGCGGCTCTAACTATGTGCAAAACAAACGAACAAAAAAAAAAAAAAAAACAGAAAAACGAAGAGAAGTCGTCGGCTCATTGTTTCTCTCTTGCACGTACGTTTATGTTTCTTTCCCTACCATTTCCGCCAATACTACAGGTTATTATTTATGCAGCGTACCAAAACTACAGCCGGCCTCTGTGACCGAGCGGTTCTAGGCGTTTCAGTCCGGAACCACGCGGCTGCTAGGGTCGCAGGTTCGAATCCTGCCTCGGCCATGGATGTGTGTGATGTCCTTAGGTTACTTCGGTTTAAGTAGTTCTAAGTCTAAGCGACTGATGACCTCAGATGTTAAGTCCCATAGTGTTTAGAGCCATTTGAACCAAAACTACAGGTTCGTAGTTTCTACTGCCGACCATAAGAACTGCAGCATCATGAAGACGGATTGCAACAAACGTCAAATCGGCGTTACGAGTGCTGCGTGCAAGGATACGTAAATGTTTAGCATTTGAGCGCAACCCCAATCCGCCAGGGTAGCCGAGAGCGCTAGTGCGCTGCTTCCTGGACTCGGGTAGGTGCGCCGGACGCGGATCGAATCCGCCCGGCGGATTAACGATGGGGGCCGGTATGACTGCCAGCCTGGATGTGGTTTTTAGCCGGTTTTCCACATCCCACTAGGTGAATACCGGGCTGATCCCCACGCCCCGCCTCAGTCACACGACACGCAAACATTTGAAAACGTTCGCACTACTTCATGGCTTACACTAGACGTAGACTGCTGGGGTGCACTAATTCCCGACCACCCTGTGACACTAACACCGCCACATCCATAGGAACAAAGCTGACCCCCCGTTGAAGCGGGACAAAGGCGCACAGGAAATGATGATGATGATTTCAGCGCAACTCCACGTAGTAGATAGGGGTAATACGAGCCACACCCCGTATATCCAATCAAAGGTATCCGCACATCATAAGTAAAGCGGTATTGACAACTATATGAAATGAAATGATCGTATGGCAATGTTGGCCAGGAGGCCCCACGCAGGGGCCACTTTGCCGACTTGCGAGTCAGTGATGATGAAATGGTGATGCACACACAACACCCAGTCATCTAGAGGCAGAGAGAATCCCTGACCCCACCGGGAATCGAACCCGGGACCCCGTGCGCGGGAAGCGAGAACGCTATCCCAAGACCAAGAGCTGCGAACTACATGATACGAGAGGCAGACCTTCCAGTAGAAAAGGAGGTGGAGTGTATTGCATTGTCAGTATAGAAGCAGTAAAAGTAGAATCGCTCGGTCAGGAAACCTCATTTATTTCCAATGTGGAGGGCACTGCAGTAACAAGTCCACCAGCGACATTTAAATCCTTCCAAAACTGCCCTGTTCTACTGTTGGTGTACGATTATGAAATGTAAACGCAAAGGAAGAAACAGACGTAAGACAAGAACGATTCGTGTGTTCGAAGTGCTACCAGCAGTGCATCCAGCACAGTGGTTGTTCGTAGCGAGTTAGGGAGTGAAAAAGATTGGGGTACCGTGCGATAGTCGAGTAGTTCCTCGTAAGCCCCACATGTCGGTAGTCAACTTTAAGTGACGCTTGAGGGGGTGTAAAGAGCAGCACCACTGGGTAGTAAATTACAGGAAACTAGTAATTTGGAGTGATGAGTCATACCATAGACAGCAGAAAACCGATGGAAGGGTTCGGGTCTGGCCAATTCCTGGAGAGCGTTACCTGACATCGTGTTAATGCTAACAGCGAAGTGTGGAGGAGGTGGCGTTACGATATGGGGGTGTTTTTCGTGATTAGGATGTGATCCCATTATTACGCTTAAGGAACCGCTAAATGCGGAATAATATGAACACTTTTTACACATAAGGTACCATGTTCGGTAGGCGAACAGTGCAGAGACAATGGCTGTTTCCACCAACATGGCCGGCCGAAGTGGCCATGCGGTTAAAGGCGCTGCAGTCTGGAACCGCAAGACCGCTACGGTCGCAGGTTCGAATCCTGCCTCGGGCATGGATGTTTGTGATGTCCTTAGGTTAGTTAGGTTTAACTAGTTCTAAGTTCTAGGGGACTAATGACCTCAGCAGTTGAGTCCCATAGTGCTCAGAGCCATTTGAACCACCAACATGACAATCCACCCCATCATTGAACAGCATCTACGAGGCAGTAGTCTGTGGCCAATAACATTCCTCAAATGGACTGCCTTGCCCACAGTCCAGAACTGCAGCCGATGGGAAACGTTTGAGAGGAGTTATAACATCGACTGCTATCCAGACACCAGTGTCTAACATCACTGATCGCACATTTTTAATTGGCCCCTGAGCGGAGAATGCTGGGAGCGTAAGCTTGCCATCGGCTCGTAGCACATTGGCTACTGAGACAAGCCCCGTCTCATTCTCCCAGAGCAGCCAGCTTACAGCTTACAAAAGAAATAAATGCGTAATAGGTTAAAGCGTCGCGGAGCTGCCAGGAAAGTTGATGGCATGTCGCTACAAGGACCAGCTCATTTCTGTAAATAATATTAACAGTAACTACGCACGACACCGCAAACAGATCAACACTAGTTCACAACGGTTGCTTATTGTTACTGTGACGTATCTGATGTTGACAGAGACAGTAAACATTCCGGCGCGGCACGAAGTCAGCCGACTTCAACCGATCACAGAGGGGCCAACTAGAAGTGCGCTCCAGTACATTCTCTGGTTTCGACCCTTGAGGTTGAATGGGCTGCCATTCCTCTGCAGACATTCAGACACCTCACTGAAAGTGTCCCCAGCAGAGTGTAAGCCGTCATAAAGGCGAAGAGTGGGCACACCCTGTACTAATGTCCATTATTAGGTGTCGGATGCTTTTGCCCAGATAGTGTATAAGGAAAGATTACACAATGGGTTTATTATCCAGTTGCGACATGTGAATGTTGTTTTTATATAAGAACATCGTATGACGCCTCGTATAAAAAAAGAGAAACTTCTACCAGTACATTCTGAATTCGACAATGATGGTGGTCTATCGAGTCATCGGTCCATCGTTCAGCAGTATTGCTGTTGGAATAATTCAGAACTGTCAAGCGAATATGGAATCGAGAGGTTCAGTAGGGCCGTTCTCAACGCTAAGCAGGATGTCAACGGCGCCACGCGACTAGCGCCCGAGAGGACAGTTACTATTCGTCCAGCAGTGCAGAATCGTAGAGTCACATCTCTCACCTCGAGGAAGGAAATGGGCTTGTTCGTAGCATGATCCAGACAGAGCGACAAGGTTTACGAAACCAAGGACTGACATAACGACGACCATTAGGGCTGCTGCCCTTGGCACAGCAGCAAAGACAGGCATGCCAATAGTCGTGCGCGCTACACTGGACACAGGAGAGGCACCACGTCATAATTTCAGAGAGTCTCGATTCTGCATACAGCATCCCAATAGACTTATCCCTGTTTTGAAGCTCCGAGGAGAACGAAAGTTAACAGATTGCATTCGTCACCCGTTGACAAAATAGGTTGACGAGAGAATGGTACGCCACCACTCGACAGCCACTACCATTAGTGATATTTGATACAGAGTTGAAGGAGCATGGAATGATCTAGCCGTATCTCTCATACACAATCAGTACAACTCGTTGCCAAAAATTTCATTGTTTGCCATCCTTCCTGTTGTTGGAATTATGATTGGCAGCTGTGTACATATTTGTACTGTGCGAAACGTTATAAAACGCACAAGATGGGGTATACTTTACTGTACCGTGTAGTAAGGTTTATGCCCCCCTCAAATCACGTGTTCCTGTTTTTATAAGTTTATTATCTCGTCCGACGGACAATGGTGTCATGATGATGGAACATTTGCTGCTCTTCGGACAACGACATTTCAAAGTATGAACGTACTCTTAAATATATGTAAATGAAATAATACTTTATTTTGTTTTTCACAAAAGGTGGTTCACTGTAACACCGAAGTCAGTCATGTCGGATTTCTTGTAGTACTCTAAGAAGAAGGAGAAGGAAAAGGTTGACCACGGAGGAATTATTGGAGTAGGATGGAAATCGGAGGATCTGATGTACATGTACAGACAAACAAATAATTACAATTTCAGGAAGAATGGATAGTTCATTCAAGAAAATGAGCTTCGCAAATTGATAAAGTCAAAAACGCGCTGGCCCGCCTCTGGCCCTTATGCAAGCACTTATTCGACTTGGCATTTATTAATATAACTGTTGAATGTCCTCCTGGAGGACATTGTGGCAAATTCTGTCCAATTGGCTCGTTATATCGTCAAAATCCCGAGCTGGTTGGAGGGCCCTGCCCAGACAGCTCCAAACGTTCTGAGTTGGGGAGAGATCGGGCGACCTTGTTGGCCAAGTTACGGTTTGGTAAGAACTAAGACAAGCAGTAGGAACACTCGCAGCGTGCTGGCGGGTATTATCTTGCTGAATTGTAATTCCAGGACGGCTTGCCACGAAGGGCAACAAAACAGACATGTCTTCGGCCTGTGGTCTCACTGACCAGAGTAGAACTGTCTTGTGTGACGAATTCCGCCCCGAACTGAGCCCCCAAGCCCAGCGAAGACATGTCTGGAGACGCCTCGGACAGTGGTGTCATACCAAACTGGCTATCGCCCGCCGTACGGCTCGACAACCAGGAGTGATGCTCTCGGGTGCCACTTCTTTTGACAGCGGGATCACTTCGGTTGTCGTCCGCGACACCTTTACAGCACAGCGTTACGTCGAGGATATTCTACGCCCCGTTTTGCTGCCTTTCATGCAAGGCATTTTGGGTTTAGATTTCAGCAAGCTAACGCCCGCCCGCATACGATGAGAGCTCGTACTGCTTATTTTCATGCTTTCCAAACGCTACCTTGGCCGGCAAGGTCGCCGGATCTTTCCCCGACTGAGAACGTTTGGAGCAATATGGAGATGGCCCTCCAACTAGCTCGGGTTTTTGATGACCTAACGCGCCAGCTGGACAGAATTTGGCATATATCCCTCAGTAGAACTTCCCACAACTGTACCAATCAAAGCAACCCACATTACGGCTTGCATATGGGCCAGAGGTGGACCAACGTATTACTCACTTGGTGAATTTGTGACGCTCTTTCTCTTGAATGAATGAATTTTTCTGAAATTATATACATTTGTTTGCCTGCACTTGTACATCACATCTACCGATTTAAGTCGTATTCGGATAATTCTTTTGTGGTGCTTCGTTTTTTTTTTTCTGAGAGCATATGTAGTATTCCCCAATGAGAGCAGAGGTTACAGTAGCACGAACTATGAAACTTGACTCGCAGGGACTAGTGGACATTAATACAGGGTGAATCCATCCTTCGCCTTTATGGCGCCTTGGACTCTTTTAGTGTCACATGTAACGGTACGTCACATAAGTGGACATTTGGAGAAAGGGAAAAGAAGTTTTGGTTATGACACGTGTGAATTACAAATTATTTCAAAACTGTGTAAGTGTGCGCGATGTATAACAAATAGTAAAGAACATAAGTTATTCTTATCAAAACACGAATATCGATGTAATTAACAAAACACCGTTTTTTGGTATAATCTCTGTGTTTCATAGGCCAGGAAGATCAGAGACAATGTTTTGATTGAAGGAACTCTCCTGTTTTTTGTTTCGTCTAGAGTTAGGCCGCCATTGCAGCGCTCGGTAATAATTAATGTAGGTTTTTCACTATATTTTGCAAAATATAATAGAAATTGTTATTAGATAGTGTGTATTATTGGCTTAGTTGTCATCTCTCATGACCGCAACCGTTAATTTTCATCAACCAAGTTATTTTACAGAACTTTGTAGTGCAGGGAGCTCATCTACCTTAGCAGGATTTAGTCGGCCATTACGCTGACTGTATTATTTAATTAAAATTTCAAGTCATAATATTAAATGTAAATGTGAGAGGTTTTTCCACCTTGATCTTACAATAGTTTCAGAGGTAACCGAGTAAAAATAGGTTTCGTTTATTAATATTTAGAATACTGAATGAGTTAAGTATGTTTCATTTTGGCGGCCTAACGGCAGATGAGGTTCTCTCTAGTTTTGCCTTGCAAATAATGAACAAGAAATATTGAAAATATTTTTATTCAATAAGTTCCGCAATATCTCAGGTAATCATTATGTAGTTTGGTACATAAATAACCAGTAGCCCCTGAGACCCATATTAATAATTAAAGTTTGCGTAAGAATACGCATATTTTCTTTTATAAACAGCAGCGTTCACGCAAACTATTTATTAGAAGGCGGTGAGTCGCGCGTTGTGCTTATAACATATTATATCGTACGTAATTCGGGGCAACCGATGTCCGTACGAGTGTTATCGCGGTATAAGTTAATTAAAAGTTTCATGCTAGCCAACAATACTAAAAGCCACCCCAACCAAAATCATAAAAATATAGTACTTATAAAAATAAAAATATGTAATTATCCCGTGATAAAGTGCCCCCATCAACATACACTTATCCGTGATAACTTTCAATGGGTGTCTGAATGTACGTAGAGAAATGACATCACATTCTCCTCTAAAGCCAAAACCAGAGAAGGTATGATGTCGGACGTGGGGGTCTGGACCGAAGACGACGTTGTAGCTTATCCTAAAGGTATTTCCTTCTGGAGGGGCTAGTCCGTTTCAGGAATGTTGCTGTCCACAAACCATTGCCTCACACATGCTGCTTTATGACAATGTTCACTGTCATGCTCATGCAAACGAGCATCGCCTCTGAACTGTTTCCCTACTGTACGCAGTACACAATGCTGTAACATATTTTTATATCCTTCTGCAGTGAGCGTTTTCTTAAGCGTAGTAAGGGGACCACATACGAGGGTAAACCCGAAAATAACGTCTCCTATTTTTTATAAGTATTTCTACAATGGTTTACACCAGTTTACAGCTTTAACATTTAGCTACTTTTTGGCATAATCACCGTTTCTGTCGATGCATTTTTGTAGACGCTGTGGCACTTTTGTGTGGCTATGTCACACCAGCTCGCCGCCATGCTGTTCAGAAAGTTATGAACCTCTTCTTTCACCTCGTCGTAGGAGCTGAATCGCTTTCCGGCCAAATGTTCTTTTCACTTAGGGAACAAGAGATAGTCACTGGGCGCCAAGTCAAGACTATAGAGTGGCTGAGTGATTATGTTCCACGGAAACTGTTGCAGGAGACCAACGGTTTGCCAAGCGATGTGTGGGCGAGCGTTGTCATGGAGACTGTGTACGCCCTTGCTCAACAATCCTGTTCTCCGGTTCTGAAATGCCCGTTTGAGTACTACCTGTCAGCGCTAATTGTCCCAGCGATTCAGCTCCGACGACGAGGTGAAAGAAGAAGTTCCTAACTTTCTGAACAGCATGGCGGCGAGCTGGTATGACATGGGCACACAAAAACTGCCACAGCGTCTACAAAAATGCATCGACAGAAATGGTGATTATGTCGAAAAATAGCTAAATGTTCAAGCTGTAAACTAATGTAAACCACTGTAAAAATAAACAGGTATATGTACTTATAAAAATAGTAGACCTTACTTTTGGGATTACCCTAGTATAAACCACGAAAAACACCCCCTTACCCTAGCATCACCTCCTCTAAGCTTCACTGTTGGCATTAAACATAATGGCAGGTAACGTTCTCCATGCATTCGCCAGTCCCATTCCTTTCATCGAAGTGCCACAGGGCGTAAAGTGAGTCATCGTTGTCCCAGTAATCCACTATAGATGGTAACATCATGCTGTGCTAGACGTCAGAAGCTGAAACGACTCGAACCATTTGCTCATGACCTGTTTCAATGCTGACGGTATTACTCTGGTCGTGTGATTTACGAGGTAAGCCATTTGCGCAGCGCGAAAAGCTAATTGTGAAACAAAACCACACACCGTAGTGGAAGTAGCGGAGGGGTGGGTGGGGGTGGGAGGGGGGGGGGACGAGCAGCGGCTAAAGCCTTTGATGTTGACAACCAACCGCCCTCTCGCGTATAATACGTTAGCAAGTAGTTCATACGGCGACTGGGTCTGTAAGGTCAGCGAGGGACCTACTGCCTGTGTAACAGCCTTTGAGATAGACGTGTAATCAATCTGAAAACCTGTGATCCATGGAAGTCTTCTTCTGATTTTCCTCCTTACGCCAGGGAGGCGAACTGTGAGAGATCTAGCCTTGGCGTTTCTCCAAGCTCGGTCGTAAGAAGCGGTAATTGATTCCGGTGCCAACTGAAAAAACTGTAAGCTGTTATACGCTCTCTTCCAGTATGTATGCTACGTTCACAGCCGGTACCTCTACACTGCCAGCCCATACGAGTCTAGAAGAAAGCTTCTTTTGTCGTCAGGGATTCCTCGGAAGAAGTACAGAACACAACAGTTGTACGGTATGGATAAGCGAGTGAGAGTAATCAGATGGAATGAGACACCACATCTCGTACGAATGCTTAACGAAATACTGAGCAGGAAGTTTCTGATTTTTATCATAAATTAACTTACTGAATCATCTTACCATGCCTGTTAAATCAGAAATTGATTATCTCCAGCATTGGCAAGATAATTTCCGTAAAGGGAACGTTTACTATGTTTTTTAAATTGCATTTTTGGATCCATAAAAGTGTTTAAAATCCACCCCTGAAACGGTTTTTCCGAATACGGAACGGAAATGTTTGGTTATTCGCGGTTAAACAAAAAAATGCACCTGCCTGAAATCGGCCTTTTTCACGCACCAGTTTTTTTTTTTTCGGAGGACGAGTTATTGTACCGGTGCTTGGGAGGAAACACACAAAATTCAAATGAAATTTGGAACGCGTGTTTTCGGAAGTTAGCACCCAAGCATTTGCATTTTGCTGCGAAGACTGTGGAGATTGCGACTTTCCTGGCAGTGAGCAGCTTCAACGACGGGTATTCAGCAATTCTGAAGACCATGACAACGATGGACGTCACCCTCTATTCGACGCAGTTCGCCAAGCATTCGGACGACCACCGGATTCAAGAGGCCGAAAACCGCTGGCCACCGGCCGTACGAGCGGCTCTGGAGAAGCGCAGGGTGGGCCAGATCTAGAAGAAAGCCATCTATGAGGAAGAGGAAGGACTAGTTTATGGACCCGGTATAGCAGACTGAACGTACGTTGCATAATATTTCATTTATGTGCAGTCAAAACTTAAGACGCGTTTTTCTCGAAATAACTTTTTTTTTCTTTTTTCTTTTCCTTTTTTTTATCGCTCTGTATGGCAACTTCAAATCTACTGAACCGATTGCCATGGTTTTTGTTTCCGAGAAAGCTAACTAAATTGTCTAGGAGATGTACCACTTTTATTCCGATCCTCCAACTATGAATATTCTTACTTCCCCGACGAAGTCGAAAAATCGACGAAAAAGCCCTATTTTTTCAAATGGCCGCCATTTTGTTTCCTATGGTCCAAATAACTTAAGCGAGGTACAACTCCTAAAGAATCTTATATACTTCGCTAACGTCAACTCAATTTTGATTTCAGACGAGCCGGCTGACCTGTGACATACCACACGTGGAGGTCTACATCGAAATTTTGTTTTGTTCTGACGGCACTTCCGCCTTTGCTCTTCGACATTTCCTGTCGAAAAATTTCCAGTTTGTAGGGGAAATATCAATAAACATTTAGACCAAATTTGACTTGATATCTATAACACCTCCCGAGAAAAAATTCTCAAAGAACATGCTCTTTTCGGGCCAAAGATAGTAAATCTCCACTTAAAGAAAGTGGTAAACAAATACAGCAAGGTTCTACGATTGCGAAATAATGCAGTGAAAGTCAACTCGTTGCTTTTTCCAGAGACTGACGGTCGTTACACAAGTACTTCTTTCGTGAATCGAAGCCCCTTTCCTTACGGGCTGCTCGTTCTGCACGGGTCAGGGGCTGCAGGTTGCTTAAAAACTACAGACTAACAGCTGAACACTTTCGATGTGTGCTTTTAGTTCCACTCCCTCAGACAAAAAGAGACAATGCGACAAGTTTACCTTCTCGCTTTTGCTGGGATTGTGTCACTTATCCTGGCTCGTAGTTGTGATATCAGCCTTAACATTTGCGTTCGGACGCTGAGATTTTATGTTTTTGCAGGCAGAGTATTTTATCATCAGATATTTAGTTCATGCATTGCAGCTTTGGTGAAGGATACAGCAGAAGTATACAGAGCATACGATGCAATATATAACAGACTAGGTTACGGAAGGACCGTGATTGGAATCTTATCACTCCCAGAACGTGACAAAAGGAAGCAACTGGGAAGAGGTGGTCGCGAGGTCGCAAAAGAAGTCCATTCAAAATTACTATGTGTGGGATACGTGAGCATCTCTTGGTCACCTATTTAAGCAAATTCAAGTTGCAGAAACAGCACGCTTATTCTGCTATGAAAATTGATGAAGTTGTTGTTAACTAATCATTTTATTTGAAAAGTACAGTGACATTCGTATTCTTACATTAAAAGTGGAAAATCATTTATCGTTCTTTACATGGTCAATCAATGAAAGTTTAACACTCGTTGGTAGCTACCGCGAGAAATATTACTGGCGAACTGACGGTGTTGAAAATTTGGCCTAAAACTTCTGAACACATATTAAAGTTCAGTCTTCCTTAAAAAATTGTATACCATAAGATCAACATGAAGCCATTCGTAAATTATAATGACATTTAGCCTTCCAATGAACCATTGATCTTGCAGAGGTGCGGTTGGGTTGTGTTCTTCAACAATACAGACAGATGTACCGTAGGTGCAGCCACAACGGAGGGATATGTGTGGACAGGCCAGACTAATCACCGGTTGATGAAGAATAGTTAGTCGTATTTTTGCACAGCTTGCTCTTTTATTTATTCTACGTCCGTTTTGTTCCGCAATAATTTAACGTCAGCCAGTTGCTATAACTTTGCCTGCAATGCCTTAGTAGGTGGTTAAGTCTTTGCTGGGCGATCCATTCAACTCTCTGCATAAGAGAGACAAAGAAATGAAGATATTTGCTCAATAAACTAGCGAATGTATTGCCCTTCTTTTCTCCTTTTTCTTGTACCATTATCAACGGATGTGTCCAGAATGAGATTTTCACTCTGCAGCGGAGTGTGCACTTATATGAAACTTCCTGGCAGATTAAAACTGTGTGCCAGACCGAGACTCGAACTCGGGACCTTCGTCTTTCGCGGGCAAGTGCTCTACCATCTGAGCTACGCAAGCACGACTCAGGCGCCGTCCTCACAGCTTTACTTCTGCCAGTACCTCGTCTCCTACATTCCAAACTTAACAGAAGCTCTCCTGCGAACCTTGCAGAACTAGCACTCCTGAAGGAAAGGATATTGCGGAGACATGGCTTAGCCACAGCCTGGGGGATGTTTCCAGAATGAGAGGTTCACTCTGCAGCGGACTGTGCGCTGATATGAAACTTCCTGGCAGATTAACACTGTGTGCCGGACCGAGACTCGAACTCGGGACCTTTGCCTTTCTCGGGCATGTGCTTTGTCCGCGAAAGGCAAAGGTCCCGAGTTCGAGTCTCGGTCCGACACACAGTTTTAATCTGCCAGGATGTATCAACGGATGTGCCTGGTTAATTTAAATGGTGGGAGGGTGCCCTCAGCCCCCGTGGAACGGAATATGTGTGCTCCAACTGTTTGGGTATAGTATTATTCATGTGAAAGTGAGCAAAAGTTATCTAAATGTTTGCGAACCGTGTAAATGAGGCGGTGCTTTGGTAGCAGGCTGATATTTACCTAAAGGGATGTGGAAAACTGCCTAAGAACCACAACCAGGCTATCCAGCACATCGAACTTCGTCATTAATCTGCCGATCGGATTCGATCCGGGTCCGGTTTGTCTCCCTGTCCCCGAAACGACGCTTTAACTAGCACGGCTATGCGGGCAGTTGAAGTGGTGAATGTATTGTAGTAGTAGAATGTTTATCCTGAAGCATTATAATTTTTTTTGTATGAAACCTGCTGTATTAAGATATGTTTCAGCTCTGATATTTTGCCTGATGAACAGCATATGGGATACCGGATTCCTAAAACTAGCGAAAATGTTTTCACAATCACAACTATGCTCTCCTTCCATCGGCATCCACTTCAGTTCCTCAGTCTTTGCCACACGTTTGTGCGTTTCACACAAACGAGATGTATTTATATTGTTCGCGTTTTCAAAAGGGCATTACTCGCACACTTACTATAGGTATGCTGCATGAGGGACATTTATCATTGTTACTTTCGAGTTTACAGCTGAAAGACAGTCGCGATTTTTCGTAGAGAGATAAACAGCTCAGATGTTTAGCAGATGGCCCAGTCGTATGTCGAGCTCTGTCGTGGAGGTAATGCCGGAAGAGAAAATTTGCAGCATTCCACGGAAGAGTGCTTGCGTCTCAGAGCGTAGTGCAGCAATGAGCGGGAGAGCGCACGGCTTTACGTGAGATTGCAGGGCAGTTAGCCGCGCTTGGACGACCAGGCGACTTCTTTGAAGTGGCGCATTAAATGGGATCTGGAGACAGCTGCAGTGCCGGGAGAAAAGCGTCCAGGGACGTTGCTACGGACTAACGACTCCCCAGCACCGCGCGCTAACAGGCGAATATATCAGCAAATCGGATGCTTACTTTTGGTAGCTAAACAACGACCGATTCAAGTGCATTAGGTTTAGATTAGATTAATACAAGTTCCATGGATCATGAATACGATATTTCGTAATGATGTGGAACGAGTCGAATTTTCCAATACATGACATAATTAGGTTAATTTAACAACATACTTAAGTTAATATAACAACTTTATTTTTTTGTGTTTTTTTTGTTTTTCTTTATTTTTTTTATTTTTATTTTTTTAATATATTTTTTTTCTTAATTTATATCTAAAAATTCCTCTATGGAGTAGAAGGAGTTGTCATTCAGAAATTCTTTTAATTTCTTCTTAAATACTTGTTGGTTATCTGTCAGACTTTTGATACTATTTGGTAAGTGACCAAAGACTTTAGTGCCAGTATAATTCACCCCTTTCTGTGCCAAAGTTAGATTTAATCTTGAATAGTGAAGATCACCCTTTCTCCTAGTATTGTAGTTATGCACACTGCTATTACTTTTGAATTGGGTTTGGTTGTTAATAACAAATTTCATAAGAGAGTATATATACTGAGAAGCTACTGTGAATATCCCTAGATCCTTAAATAAATGTCTGCAGCAGGATGATCTTGGGTGGACTCCAGCTATTATTCTGATTACACGCTTTTGTGCAATAAATACTTTATTCCTCAGTGATGAATTACCCCAAAATATAATGCCATATGAAAGCAATGAGTGAAAATAGGCGTAGTAAGCTAATTTACTAAGATGTTTATCAACAAAATTTGCAATGACCCTTATTGCATAAGTAGCTGAACTCAAACGTTTCAGCAGATCATCAATGTGTTTCTTCCAATTTAATCTCTCATCAATGGACACACCTAAAAATTTGGAATATTCTACCTTAGCTATATGCTTCTGATTAAGGTCTATATTTATTAATGGCGTCATACCATTCACTGTACGGAACTGTATGTACTGTGTCTTATCAAAATTCAGTGAGAGTCCGTTTACAAGGAACCACTTAGTAATTTTCTGAAAGACAGTATTGACAATTTCATCAGTTAATTCTTGTTTGTCAGGTGTGATTACTATACTTGTATCATCAGCAAAGAGAACTAACTTTGCCTCTTCATGAATATAGAATGGCAAGTCATTAATATATAATAAGAACAACAAAGGACCCAATACTGACCCTTGTGGAACCCCATTCTTGATAGTTCCCCAGTTTGAGGAATATGCTGATCTTTGCATGTTATGAGAACTACTTATTTCAACTTTCTGCACTCTTCCAGTTAGGTACGAATTAAACCATTTGTGCACTGTCCCACTCATGCCACAATACTTGAGCTTGTCTAGCAGAATTTAATGATTTACACAATCAAAAGCCTTTGAGAGATCACAAAAAATCCCAATGGGTGGTGTTCGGTTATTCATATCATTCAAAATTTGACTGGTGAAAGCATATATGGCATTTTCAAACTAAAACTTAAAATCTCGTAACAAGTTTTAGCATATTTCAAAAAGAAAACAGACATGTGTTGAACGTCACGTCGGCTATCTACCTCACACAACACAATCCTACAGAAGTCATGCTAAGCATCTGCCCACCAAACCCATAATAACCATCCCCATCCGTTCTAGTATAGCATCATTTCGTTCAAACAGTTCACCACGCACTGATAGTATCACAGACCTATAGTACTGCAGTCTCGGTTTGTAAGATGGTAGTTATCCAGGAAGGCTATCCGCTGATAGCCATCACCTCGCAGCAGGAGGAACTTGAACAGATGGCCCTGTTTAGAAAGATTGGGGGGGGGGGGGATGCTGGATCAGGACCCAACTTCAGGAGGGTCTATCTAGATCGTGGTGCCCTCATTTTTGTCTGTGAGGGGGTGCACACGGTGGAATGGCTTAATGACAAGGTGCCCACGATATCCCCGTGGAAGGATGCAAAGCTGCTGGTCAAGTTGGCAGTGGAGCTTCTTAAGACTGCAGAGATATCAATATGGTTAACAAAGATCTTTAAGATGTCCCTCCAAAGACTCTGTTCGAGAAAATAGGAGTCCAGAACCCAAAAGTCTCCACAAAGAAGGCCATACAGGAAGGACGAACCCTGGTGGTGGAGGTCGGGGAGAAGTCCCTGAGGGCGATGCGAGAGCAAGACCTGAAATTGTTTTTTTAGGGTTCTTTCAGGTCACTGTCAGGGTAATCAAAGACCTCAAAGGCAATGATGGCAGCAAGACGGAAACTGGAGGTGCTGCAGATTAATCTGCAGCACAGTAAAGGAGCCACTGCTGCCCTGAGCCGCTGCGTGGGGAGACAGGAAGTGGATGTGGCCCTGATACAAGAACTCTACATATATAAAGGGGACGTATCGGGCCTCAGAGGCACTGGAGGTAAGCTGATTTATGCTAGAAATCTAAGAAATTGCAGAACATGCATCTATGTAAGAAATGGAATTTCTTTCATGCCAATGATGAATTTCTGCTCCAGGGACCTAGTGACCATCAGGATGCAGCAACGTGAGGAAGGTATCACGAGGGAAATTGTTTCGACCTCAGCGTACCTTCCTTATGAAGACAGCTCTCCTCCCTTTTGAGGTGAAGAGACTGATAGAAGCTTGCCATCAGCAAGGTGGCCAACTGTTTGTTGGATGTGACGCCAGTGCACATACCTTATGTGGGCAGAAAGGACACCAACAATAGAGGTGAGTACCCTCTTCAATTTCTCTTAACAACTTGGAGGTCCTGGTTAGGGGCAATGAACCTACATTCAGGAATAGCAGAAGGGAAGAAGTGATTGACATAAGCTTTGGTTCCATGATGATGGGCAGCTATGTCAAACAATGGCACATGGTGTTAGAGCCATCCTCATCGGACCACATGCACATTAAATTCAAGGTTGAAATGGGCATCAGGCAGATCATGGCCTGTAGCAATCCCAGCAAAATAGATTGGGAGACATATAGGAGAGACCTTGACCTAAGCTTATTGGAAATTAAAACCTCGATAAGGAATCCAGTAGAGTTTGAGAAAGTAGCAGAGGCTGTTACCTCTGCCATACTGACCTCATACCAGGACAACTGCACAATCATCAACAAGTGCACAAATAGGAGCGTGCCTTGGTGGAACAATGTCTTGCAAACACAAAGAAAACAGGTACGAAGACTGTTTAACCTTGCGTGACGTAAAAGACAATGGGCAAAATATCGTGAGGCCCTTGTCAACTACAACCTTGCAATTAGACAAGTAAAGGAGGCATCCTGGAAGGCATTCTGTGAGGAAGTGGAGAGCACGGCTGCTCAAGTCAGACTTCACAGAATCCTCACTAGAGTACCAACCAATCCAGGAGGTACGTTAGGAGAACATACAAAGACAGCACATGAGACGCTGCAACTCACTTTCGTCAATATGCTCTGACAGATAACACAAACCAGAATGAGGTCGCAGAGAGACAATGGTTCTCAAGCACTTGAAGAGAGGACTGAGAATCGGCCAAGGAGTGTGTGCATTCAATAAAATCGAATGGGCGCTGGAAACATTCCAACTGTTCCTAGTCAGCTGACCCAGATGGAATCTTTCCAGTTCTCCTGCAACAGGCAGGAGAGAATCTCATAAGAGTCCTATGCAGGTTATTCAGGGCTTGCCTAGCAGTAGGAATCATTCCCAATATTTGGAGGGCAGTGAAGGTTGTCTTCGCCGGCCGGAGTGGCCGAGCGGTTCTAGGCGCTACAATCTGGAACCGCGCGACCGCTACGGTCGCAGGTTCGAATCCTGGCTCGGGCATTGATGTGTGTGATGTCCTCAGGTTAGTTAGGTTTAAGTAGTCCTAAGTTCTAGGGGATTGATGACCTCAGAAGTTAAGTCCCATAGTGCTCAGAGCCATTTGAACCATTTGAAGGTTGTCTTCATTCCAAGGCCAGGGAGAATTGATCATACCAAGGCCAAGGATATGAGACCAATCAGTCTGTCCTCCTTGATTCTTAAAACACTGGAAAACTGGTTAATGTATACGTTGGGGAGAGGGGACTAATTAGGGCCCCTCTACATTCACACCAACATGCATATCAGCCAGGTAAATCATGTGAGACAGCTCTCCACCAACTCGTTGGGAGGGTGGAGAAAGCACTTCACTTTCAAGAAATAGTCCTCTGCATCTTCCTGGACATCGAGGGGGTCTTCAATAACACGACATTCGATTCCATGGTAAGGACAGCAGAGGAGCATGATCTAGGGACCACTATATGCAAATGGACTAGGGCCATGCTTAGTGGAAGGAAGGTAGAGGCTACCATGATGAATGAAAAGATAGTAATTAACACCACTAGAGGTTGTCCACAAGAAGTTCTGTCCCCTTTATTGTGGAATCTAGTGCTGAAAGAACTCATTGAGGAACTAAATTCCAGGCAGAGCTTTTGCCGAGGATGTACAGATGACCTTGTAGTAGTAATACTTGGCAAATTTACTGACATAGTTAGAAACATGGCACAAGGTGTGTTGGACATTGTGCAAGACTGGTGCATTAAACAGGATCTAGGGGTTAATCCTAAGAAGACTGTTGTGGTGCCATTCACGCAGAGGCATATCCAACACTCGAGTTGGAGTCTAAATCTCTTCGACGAAACTCTACCTGTGAAGGGGATAGTGAAATATCTATGGGTAGCCTGTTGTCGATCTGTTGTAGAATTTTAGAACATGTTTTTTGCTCGAGTATCATGTCGTTTTTGGAAACCCAGAATCTACTCTGTAGGAGTCAACATGGATTCCAGAAACAGCGATCGTGTGAGACCCAACTCGCTTTATTTGTTCATGAGACCCAGAAAATATTAGATACAGGCTCCCAGGTAGATGCTATTTTCCTTGACTTCCGGAAGGCGTTCGATACAGTTCCGCACTGTCGCCTGATAAACAAAGTAAGAGCCTACGGAATATCAGACCAGCTGTGTGGCTGGATTGAAGAGTTTTTAGCAAACAGAACACAGCTTGTTGTTATCAATGGAGAGACGTCTACAGACGTTAAAGTAACCTCTGGCGTGCCACAGGGGAGTGTTATGGGACTATTACTTTTCACAATATATCTAAATGACCTAGTAGATAGTGTCGGAAGTTCCATGCGGCTTTTCGCGGATGATGCTGTAGTATACAGAGAAGTTGCAGCATTAGAAAATTGTAGCGAAATGCAGGAAGATCTGCAGCGGATAGGCACTTGATGCAGGGAGTGGCAACTGACCCTTAACATAGACAAATGTAATATATTACGAATACATAGAAAGAAGGATCCTTTATTGTATGATTACATGATAGCGGAACAAACACTGGTAGCAGTTACTTCTGTAAAATATCTGGGAGTATGCGTGCTGAACGATTTGAAGTGGAATGATCATATAAAATTAATTGTTGGTAAGGCGGGTGCCAGGTTGAGATTCATTGGGAGAGTCCTTAGAAAATGTAGTCCATCAACAAAGGAGGTGGCTTACAAAACTCGTTCGACCTATACTTGAGTATTGCTCATCAGTGTGAGATCCGTACCAGATCGGGTTGACGGAAGAGATAGAGAAGATCCAAAGAAGAGCGGCGCGTTTCGTCACAGGGTTATTTGGTAACCGTGATAGCGTTATGGAGATGTTTAGCAAACTCAAGTGGCAGACTCTGCAAGAGAGGCGCTCTGCATCGCGGTGTAGCTTGCTCGCCAGGTTTCGGGACGGTGCGTTTCTTTATGAGGTATCGAATATATTGCTTCCCCCTACTTATACCTCCCGAGGAGATCACGAACGTAAAATTAGAGAGATTCGAGCGCGCACGGAGGCTTTCAGACAGTCGTTCTTCCCGCGAACCATACGCGACTGGAACAGAAAAGGGAGGTAATGACAGTGGCACGTAAAGTGCCCTCCGCCACACACCGTTGGGTGGCTTGCGGAGTATAAATGTAGATGTAGATGTAGATGAAAAACTGACATGGACCCCTCACATTAAGAGTTTCTGCTCCAAGGCTAAAGGTACTCTAATGAGTACCAGAAGAGCTTGTAAAAACTAGGGCCTAAGCTGCAGAGGTATGCACTGGATATACACCACGGTGGTTAGACCTAGGATTTCCTACTGGGCCATAGTTTGGTGGAAGAAGGCAGAACAGCAGGTTGCAGCTAAGGAGCTTGCTAAGGTGGAGAGACTGGCCTGCTTACCATTAACGGGCGGAATTAGCGGCACACCAACCGCTGGGATGGAAGCCATGCTGGACATGCCTCCACTACACCTTTGGGTCAATAGGGAGGCAGCAGCTGGTGCATACAGACTTAAAACTGGTGAAAACTGGATCTCATTGGGATATCCAGAATCACACACTAAGATAGTGAGTGAGGTAAATACAGGAATGGCTGGGGAGATGCCGGCCGACTATATAATAACTCCCAACTGCTTCAACAAGTCTTACAATATAATCATTGGAAGCAGGGAGCAGTGGGAAAAAAACAGTTCGACACCATATGGAGGACATTGTTTGGTTCCCCGATAGGTCGAAATCAGACCAAGGCGCTGGGGCAGGGGTGTACGGGGTTCTCTAGGAAAACTGGTCTCGGTATTCCAAGCTGAAATTACTGCAATCAGGGCATCTGTGGAGGAGAATATACGTAGGTGCTACAAGGACCGTAGCATCTACATCTATTCAGACAGCCAGGCAGCACTGAAATCATTGGTAGCTCCTGCAACTAGAACTAAGATTGTTGCTGAATGCCACAGGGCTCTGGTGGAGCTATGGGAAGCAATAAGGTAAACCTAGTGTGGGTCCCTGGCCACTCATGGATCTGTGGCAATGAACAAGCCGACAGATTGGCTAGGATGGGGGGCAACGACTGCATTTGTTGGACCGAAACCTGTCTTGACAATCACCAACGCTATGACCAATCTAGAACAACGGAACTGGGTAAGAAACAGCATGTAGAATAGTGAACCAAGGTCTATAAACAAAAACATGGTGAGGTAATCATGCCTAAGCCATGTTTTAAAAGAAGCTCTGTAATCCTGAGATTGAACAGGAAAGAGATTAAACTCGTGACTGGACTGATGCCGACCATAGGAATTTCAAAAGACACCTACATACAATGGGTATAACGGAAGAAGACCCTAAATATAGGATCTGTGATGAGGGTGAAGAAACTGCATCACACCTAATCTTCGAATGCACGGCAATGGAGAGCAAAACATACAGCATTTTCGTGACAACTAGACCTGAAGAAATTGTGTCTAACAAAAAACTGGTAAAGGGACTCCTTGCGCTATTTAAGGGCATTGGTTGGCTGTACTAGATATACAGGGAGCGATACCGCACGGTAAACTAGGTTTCGTTGCGGGCAGCGGCGGGTTGGACCAAAGCAGTTGTAGCTTCCCTGTCAAAATCAAATCAAATATGTTAGAAGCTAATTTCTTCTTTTTTGTATAATTACTGACTCCTGCATTATTAGTAGCTATCTTTAAGGAAGTCAGTCGGGATTTCCCTCTGGCTAGTAACTCTCCTCCTCAAATATTTACGAAGGACGGTGTTAGGTGATTGTCCACTTGAGTCTTTTTTCGTCACTAAATGTTTGTAAGAGTTAGTGGTGTGATTCTATATGCCTATTTGTTAACAGGCTCTCCTTTATGGTACCTCAAATGAAAAAAAAATGTATCACTTCAAAATACGGAAAACTGACTGCATGAAAAGCACGAAAATTTTCTACTGTATTTCAGACGATAGATCACATGACAAAAGAGGGATGGATTCAGAGTAACAGCGTACAGTCAAACACTCCACTAGAGTACCATTCAACAAGCACAAATTTGCATTCAGAACTCCGAATAACACACATATTCACGACTCTCTGGCTAATCCTTGAGTAATGCTATCTCACGCGGTACGTCACAGGAAAAACTAAATTTTTCAAATACCAAAAACTGCTATCATGTTAGAGAATATTTCGTGTCTGACGATTGCAGCTGTCGAACAATAGCGAACAGTAGAAAACACATCGCTGCAGCCGGAGCTGTGTTCACTAAGCAAACTTACAAAAAGTAATTTGACGACACCCGTCTGCTGTTATTTACAGTTGCTATGCGTGCTGTTTCGCTATAGAAAGTGGGGAAAATTAACAATTCAGAAACATTTTTACGTGCACCGCTTCCCCATTTGCTTTATTCGTAAATCTATTTCTAAATAAACGCCTGACACATTTTCGACCTCTTCCCTTTCACACGGAACAACAAGCAAACTTTTACGAAAGGAATTTTCACGTACGAGTCATAGAGATCATTAGTTCCAATAGAAATTTTAAAATATTATTCGTTAGTAGAAATGAAACGGTGGCGGAGAGCATAGCAGAAAGATACAGTTCTATAGAAAGTGGGATAAGGCAGGAATACACAAATTTCGTTGCGGGAAGTAGATAACTTCTGAATGCAGCAAAAGATCGATGTTCTCTTTTGTGACATCGAACGCCTTCATAATTGAAAAGAAATACAGATGTCAACAGCAATTGGTCTTTGAATTCAATTCAATGGCGGACCGTGTTTCGAACCTGGATTTTCCGCTTTACGCAAGCGATCGCCTGAACTGCTTCGGTTATCCGGACACGCCTCACTTCCAACTCTAATTCTCAACCTGTCGTACATTACACATTACCGTCCACCGTCCAGTATCCTATCTGCGTGCTGCTCAGCCTGATTCTCGTAAGAGTTCGGACACCTTGTGCACCAGCGCTAACATTATCGTTACCGTCAAGGCGCATCTATATTCTTATATGTGTGGTGCCTGTTCGTAGGAGATGTCTGGCAGAACAGACAACACACATATAATAATAGTGTGCCAAAGTCGCCAACTGAATACCTATTCTTACGGAATACCTGGTACTGAAGGCAGCATGAAGCTGAAGGATGCTTTCTTAAAACATCCTTTCTAATTATACTAAAATGACTTCCTCGTTAGTTATTTCTGTCTTCTCATTTATCTTTGTATTTTTTTAAACTGTTGAGTGTACATCTTGCGCCATGAAATTTTGATTCTCTTGTTTCTGTCTGTGATACTGGTGAAAGATATTCCTTCAACAGTTCTGAGCGTACGTCTGGACCAGAGAATCGTCCAGGAAAAGTCCAGACACTCACTGTGGACATCGTCGAATTGATACTGCATAAACATTTGATCTTCTTCTAGACAGTGCTAGTAAATTGTACGACACGTTTATAGAAATAAATGGTTGGAATTCCGTAGTACGTTGCATTAAGAAGTATCCTCCATTTATTGGTGCAACTTACGACGGAATTCAAACCATTTATTTCAATAAAGAGAAAGTTGCGGCCCTATCTCATCGCCAGTATGCTGGAAGTCCATAAATAGAAACTGTTAAAAACCATTCTAAAGCCAAGATCGCACAAAATTTTTTTTTTATTCAAGACAATCGGTTTCAACAATCTTAACTGTCATGTTCACGTGTTAAAGATTTTTTTAGTAAAACATGTTCATTTCACTACAAATAATGTTTAAGAGCTGAAGATGACAGCTAAGACTGTTGAAACCGGTTGTCTTGAATAAAAAAATATTTTGAGCGCGTTTGGCTTTCGAATAGTTTTAACAATTAAAACATATGGCCATTCAGTGTTCTCATAATGAGAAAATTCAATAAACAGAAACGTTTATAGTTCTGAGGATTCAAAACATATTCATCAGAAAATAGACAGACACATCCAAACTTTTAAAAAAAATATTCCTTTGGTTACTATTTCGTAATTTCCATTTTTCATTTCTGACGTGTTTCTTCATTACCCACTAATATACAAAAGTCTAGTTCATAAATTCAAAGTTTTAAACTTGTATCCTTCTTAAAATAAGAACAATAATAAAGGGTAAGGAATATTTAACAATTGCGGCGACTCCTCCCACAATATTTTTTTCTTCGGCTGCTAACCATTTATGCAACTATGGTTACGTAGTTGAAATACTTTCTTTCTCACTACTGAGGACATCCTTGTCTGACACCGATTTTCAAGGCAGCAGTAATAATAATAAGAATAATGATAAATAGTAATAATTTGAAATCAAAGCTGGTGTAAGGCAATGTGACAATCTTCCCCAAATGTTCTTGAACTGCGTTCTGGACAAGGTAATTCGAGAATGGAATCTTTGACTTCAGGAGAAAGGTATTCGAGAAATCAGATTGGAATATAAAAGATCGAACGTCAGACTCAGCCGTGTAGTCTTTACAGATGATGATCAATATTTTCCGAAAACATTGATACAGCAACTGCGCAACTCAACTTATTGAAATAGAGAGCGCAAAAGGAAGGATTACAAATCTCTTTCGAGAAGACAGAATTCATAACGAACATCAGAGATGCTCCAAATTTCCTAAGCACAAGACACGATAGGATCAACACAGCGAGTAAATTTAAGTAATTAGCAGAAATAATACAGCCAAATGGTCTAGTTACAGAAGCAAACAAAAATATAGCCCAGAAGAATGGAAACTGATTGTCACTTAACGATGTACATTTACAATAAAAAAATCCCTCTTGGCAAAAACAGAAATCCAACATGACAACACTGTCATGAAAGTGGAGTGTCTTTATGGAACTGAATGTTTAATGCAGAACAAAAAAGGAGAAACTGAAGAGTTAGAGAAGAAGGAAAATAGTTGTTCCAAGAAAAGTTGGGAGTACGTGGACAAGAAAAATTAATGGAGATATCTAAACCCAAATCGAAAATCTGAGGAAAGCTAGAATTACCTGTTATGGTCACGTGGTTCGAATGAAACCGTAATGACAGAGAAAAAAAATTTTTACCATTTTGGTAAAAATGCCATAGAGCAAGTCAGTTGGTTCATGGAAGTGAGAAAGGACTTAGCAGAAATTAACGTGTCGAAAGCGGACAGGCATGCTTTTCGAAACGAGTGTAAGTAGTTCGGGAATTTTAAGCAAAACGTAAGAAAGCGCATCATTCTACCGACGTATGAAAGAAGAAAAGAACAAAGTGAAAGAACGAAGAAATACAGGAAAGACCAAAAATAAAAAGACAAAATCAGGTAGGAGTTGCTGGTCCATACATGGTCGAAATCGGAGAAGGAAGTAATAATAATAATAATAACTAAATAGAATTTTGAAAAGGAGGCTTGCACATAATGCATCCAGGAACATTGTCAAACATTTTCACCACCGTCAAGGTCCTCCCCCTCGGTAGCTGAATGGTCAGCGTGACAGATTGTCAAGCCTGTGGGCCCGGGTTCGATTCCCGGCTGGGCCTGGGAATTTTCTCCGCCCAGGGACTCGGAGTTGTGCTGTCCTCATCATCATCCTATCATCCTCATCGACTGCAGGTGGCCGAAGTGGCGTCAAATTGAAAGACCGGCACCCGGCGAACGGCCTGCCCGTCGGGGGTCCTTAGCCGTACGATTAAACAAATAAACCACCGTCAAGGACATGGAGATGCCGCATGCTAGTGTGAGAGGATTATCAGCACCTGACAAGAGTTTGAAAGTGGCCTCATAGTGGGTCTCCATTTGACCAGTTGGACGAATCTTGTTATACACAAATTTGTGGAGTGATTCCGACCCATAATGTCGGACCACTACAGGGAACATCTTAACCCATTTTCGTCTGCGTCTGGAATCCGAGCACATGTGACGGACTCCCTGCAACATTCTGTGTCTTATTGCGCCATTGGTTGGATACTATCAAAGCCGGACTAGAGATTTACCGTGCAATACTTAGGTTCCTGTTAATACCATAACACAAACAGCTACGTTTGGAGTGGTGTCGTGACGAGGAAGCACGGAATGCCGATGAATGGCGTCGCATTATGTTCAGCGATGAATCGTGGTTCTGCACTACCCTGGACGCGCATCGTCAGCGAGTATGACGGCGCCATGGGAAGAGGTCCCATTCTACCAATGGCTTGGGGAGGAGTACAGCTGTGTTATACCTGGCTTCACGCCGTGGGATCCCACCAGGTATGAAGTGTGTATGAAGGGACTGTTCCCCTGGAGGCCGGCGAATTCGCGCCCTCCCATCGGCATGATGAAGAAGGTATCGGGATTCATCAAACCATCCAACGCTCTGCCACTGCATCAACGTCCAGTGCCGATACTCGCGTACCCATCTCAGTCGTAGTTGCCGATGTCGTGGTGTTAACATTGGTACATGCATGGGTCGTCGGTTGTGGAGGACCATCGTTAGGAGTGTTTGGTGCACTGTGTGTTCAGACACACTTGTACTCTGCCCAGAATTAAAGTCTGATGTTAGTTCAATTGCTGTCCTGTTTTACCAGTCTGCCCAGCTTACGACGTCCGACATCTGCAATAAGGGGTGGCAAACCAACACCACGACCTCCAGACGTTGTTTTACCTTGGTTTATCCACGTGTTGCAGATAATCACCGCAGCACTCCTCGAACACCCAACAAGTCGTGTAGTTTCCGAAATTCACGTGCTGTGCTTCCGTCCCGTCACAATTTGCCCACGGTCAAACCCAGATGATCGCCTGCCTCCTCCAAGCTTCCGGCCCGTCACAATTTTCCCCCAGTCAAATTCAGATGAACGCCTGCCTTCCCCATTCTACATATGGACAGCACGCTCGCTGATACTACATGCATCGTGCGTGTGTCTGACTAGCAGACATTCGTCGCCAGGTGCTGCTGCTATCATCTGGACAGGTTTATAACGATAGTTGGTCGGTGGCCATAATGTTCTGGTTGATCAGTGTATGGTAGGAAATACGCTCCAAGGGAAAGACATTCACGTGAACATGAAGATAAGAGATCTGAAGCTTTCAGTGATAGCAAGTACGCAGGAGAGCGCAACAGGCAGGGGCGAATGTTGCATGGGGGCTTAATTAAATTGAATGCAAATACTTTTTAATTTTAGTAGCTGACTGTACGATTACGCAGTCTCGTAAACGGTTGGCCCTGACTAGTATTACTCCGCAATCTGACTGCATAGAATAACAACAAAGAATGAAAGAAAATTTCCGTTAACACAATTAATTAAGTCCCCAGCAACTATAAAACCTAGGAAACAACAAAACACAAGTGTAGCTGTTCTGTGTGTGGAAGTGTGATTCAACGTACACATCTGGCACGGTTCTTCCTCAATAAGACCAGATATTTTAAACACCATTTAGACTGAAGTAATTAAAAAAAAACAGAAATACTATATTTGCACATAGAAACCAGAAATACAGTCTAATACAAGAACACGAGCCAGATGCTTTGTTGACTGAACCTGTGACCAAGAGGCATTATTGTTTAAGACATTGAAATAATAAAAAAAAAGGAATTTTTTATCTTCATATATATTGACGAAAAGCACACTCTGATCATTACAGCATCCCCAACCCAACAATATCTGGTGTCTAGCCCATCAAAACAATATGACAACATCTGAACAAGCACTCTCCATGGGAACTTCTCAACAACGACTCACCACTGCTACATCACAATAAGCACTGCCTACTACGACTTCTCGATAAGAACTGCTAGTGGAGGCGGCTGAATAATACTCTTTGGCGCAATCTCTGGCGCTGTGACTCAGTGTAGCCACCTTTCAAGGTTTTAGTTCAAGAGGGCGGTGAGTTGTAGGACATTATGTAGTCATAGTAGTCACATTACCATTCGTAACACCAAAGGCAAGCAATGGGATCAGGCTCACCTGCAGGAGGTGCAGATATTTGTTGCTTGTGAGGCATTGTGGAAGGATGACTGGTCCCAAGAGGTGGTCGCCAGGAATCCCCTCCCGTACACTGAGGCTAAACCAGTGACGGTCCACTGGTACCATGCCATGGGAATTCTCCACAGGCCACAGGTGGGTGATGTGAAGGTCGACGATGCCGTCCATCGTGAAGGTAGCCTCATCGGTGAATATGGTGAATGACAGGACTGGAAGCACCGTGGTGGCCTATATAGTGCACCAGCGACGAAATCGCCGCTGCAGATGCAAAATTCGTAGGTAATAAGTCCAGCACACTTTGTACTAGTTATACATAGCGCCAGTTGTCGTGGAGAATGTTCCACACGATACTGCAGTGCCTGTGTTATTCATAAGTACGATGCAATGGACAACCATCAGCTATATAATGAAATGACACTAGTGAAAATTCGTGCCGGACAGGCACTCGAACCCGGATTTCCCGCTTATCGTGAGCGTCGCCTTACCATTAGGCTACCTGAGCACGCTCCACGGCCAAACCTAAACTTTCATTTGTCATCAACCATGTGTCTACAACCTGCAGTCGTACAATCGTTATGTACACACATCAAAAAAGTTTTGCATCACCCCGGTTCCCAGAACTCCTGAATATACACTTTGACTGTGGATATTGCATCACAGACTCAGTCCCTTTGACTATTCAGACATGTCACTAAAAATGCCCAAAGATGTAAAAAACCATGCATGTGCAGCGCCTATTAGACGGAGGGGGTCGGACAGTCGATCAGTTCCAGCAGGAAGGAGATACACGGCTCGCATGTTCAGCCATGGCTAGACGGTCAATACCGCGGTTCGATCGCGTCTGCACTGTTACTTTGTGCCAGGAAGGGCTCTCAACAAGGGAAGTGTCCAGGCGGCCCGGAGTGAACCAAAGCGATGTTGTTCGGACAAGAAGGAGATACAAAGAGACAGCAACTGTCGATGACATGCCTCGCTCAGGCCGCCCAAGGGCTACTACTGAAGTGGATGACCGCTACCTACGGTTTATGGCTCAGAGGAACACTGACAGTAACGCCACCATGTTGAATAATGCTTTTCGTGCAGCCACAGGACGTCGCCTTACGACTCAAACTGTGCGCAATAGGCTGCAGGATGCGCGACTTCACTCTCGACGTCCATGGCGAGGTCTATCTTTGCAACTACGACACCATGCAGCGCGGTGCAGATGGGCCCAACAACATGCCAAATGGACCGCTCAGGATTGGCATCACGTTCTCTTCACTGATGAGTGTCGCGCATGCCTTCAACCAGACAAGCGACGGAGACGTGTTTCGAGGCAACCCCGTCAGGCTGAAGGTCTTAGACACACATTCTAGCGAGTGCAGCAAGGTGGAGGTTCCCTTCTGTTTTGGGGTGGCATTACGCAGGGCCGACGTACGCCTCTGGTGGTCATGGGAGGCGCCATAATGGCTGTAGGATACATGAATGACATGCCCCGACCGATAGACCAACCATATCAGTAGTGTACTGCCGAGGTATTTGTCTTCATGGACGACAATTCGCGTCCCCGTCGTGCACATCTTATGAATGACATCCTTCAGAGTAACGAATCGCTCGACTACAGTGGCCAGCATATTCTCCAGACATGAACCCTATCGAAGATGCCTGGGATTGAGTAGGGCTGTTTATGGATGACTTGACCCACCAACCACTCTGAGGGATCTACGCCGAATCGCCATTGACGAGTGAGACAAACTGGACCAGCAGTGCCTTGATGAACTTGTGAATAATATTCCACGACAAATACAGGCATGCATCAATGCAAGAGGACACGCTACTGGATATTAGACGTACCGGTGTGTACAGTGATCTGGACCACCTCCTCTGAAAGTCTCGCTGTGTGGTGGTACAACATGCAATGTGTGGTTTTCATGAGCAATAAAAAGGATGGAAATGATGTTTATGTTTATCTCTGTTCCAATTTTCTGTACATTTTCCGAAGCTCTCGGAATTGAGGTGATGCAAAGCTTTTTTTATGTGTCTGTATTCCTGTACAGAGGAAACATTGCAATTAAAAATCATATGACCAGGCCATAGTTTTCCAGTCATCTATAGTGCAATGACAGGTGTCAGGACCCCAGGGGACATGCCGCAGGCGATGTCGTGGTGTTAGCTAAGTCAGTCATGTCGGTTGTCTGCTGCCATAGCCCAATAATGCAAAATTCGGCCACACTATCCTAACAGATACATTTGACGTACATCCCGTATTGATTTCTGCTGTTATTTCACACAGTGTTATTTATCTGTTTGCACTGACAACTCTATACAAGTGCCCCTACTCTTGGTCATCAGGTGAACAGTGTCATCCACTGCATAGTCTAAGGTCAGAGGCTATGCCCAAAATTTGGTAGTTTCAGCACACTCTCAACACTGTGGATCTTGGAATACTGAATTCCCTAACGAATTCCGAAATGGAATATCACATGTGTCTAGATCGAACTACTATTCTGCGTTCAAAGTCTATTAATTTCTGTTGTGCAGCCATAATCACGTTCAAAACTTTGTCACATGAAGCACCCGAGTACAAAGGCCAGCTCTGCCAATAAATTGCCCTTTCATATCTTGTATTCTCCATACTGCTGCAATCTGTATTGGTGCATTCCACGACTTTTGTCACCCTCAGTGTATAACGTCTATTAGGGAGAGCCTGAAGCAGTGAGCTGGTGTAATGATTAACCCATCGTTGCCAGGTACTGAGGTAATTAATGGCTCAAGCTTGCGATGTGGGTAGAGGAAAGGGCACACAGGCGACACCGAAAAGTATTCCCATTCTCTGTCTGTGCAGGTGTATCATACTGCCTCCTTTTTATAATTCCACACTACACGCCACTATAGCGCCATGCTGCTGCCTTCTTACTTGTGCGCCCTTATAATGCCATGCTGCTGCCTTCTTATGTATGCATCACTATAGCATCACACTGCCACTTTCATACATGTGCACCACTATAATGCCATGTTGCTGCCTTCTTATGTGCACAGCAGTTTAGCGCCACGTTGCTGCCTTCCTATGTGCGCACCGCTATAGTGCCATGCTGCCGCTTTCCTACGTGTGCACCACTATAATGCCACGCTGCTGCCTTCTTACATGCACACCACTCTAGAGCCAAGCTGCCACCTTCTTACATGCGCACCACTATAATGCGACGTTGCAGCCTCCTTATGTGCACAGCGGTATAGTGCGAAGCTGCCGCCTTCTTATGTGTGTGCCACTATATGCCACACTGCTGCCATGTTATGTGTGCACCAGTATAGCGCCATGCTGTCACCTTCTTATACATGCACTGCTATAATGCCACATTGCCGGCTTCTTACATGTGCACCACTATAATGCCACGTTGCCACCTTCTTATGTGTGCAACAGTATAGTGCCATGTTGCCGCCTTCTTATGTGCACGCCACTATAATGCCACGCTGCTGCCTTCTTACATGCGCACCACTATAGCGCCATGTTGCCGGCTTCTTACGTGCACGCCACTATAATTCCATGTTGCCGCCTTCTTATGTATGCATAACTATAGCACCACACTGCCACCTTCTTACTTGTGCACCACTATAATGCCATGTTGCTGCCTTCTTGTGTGCACAGTAGTTTAGCGCCACATTGCTGCCTTCTTATGTGGGCACCGCTATAATGCCACATTGCCACCTTCTTATGTGTACAGCAGTATAGTGCCACACTGGTGCCTTCTTATGTGAGCACCACTATAATGCCTTGTTGCTGTCTTCTTACATGGCCAGCAGTATAGCGCCATGCTGCCACCTTCTCATATGCAGGCCACTATAATGCCACGCTGCTGCCTTCTTACGTGTGCACCACTATGGAGCCACACTGCCATCTTCTTACACACGCACCACTATAATGCAAAATTACCACCTCCTTATGTGCGCAGCAGTACAGTGCCAAGCTGCCGCCTTCTTACGTGTGTGCCACTACATGCCACGCTGCTGCCATCTTATGTGTGCACCACTATAGCGCCATGCTATCACCTTCTTACATGTGCAGGGCTTCTTACGTGTGCACCACTATAATGCCATGTTGCTGCCTTCTAATGTGTGCATCGGTATAGCGCCATGCTGCCACCTTCTTATGTGCATACCACTATAATGCTACGCTGCTGCCTTCTTATGTGCGCACCACTATAGTGCCACGTTGATGGCTTCTTATGTGCACGGCACTATAATGCCATGCTGTCGCCTTCTTATGTATGCACCACTATAGCACCACACTGCCGTCTTCTTATATGTGCACCATTATAATGCCACATTGCCACCTTCTTATGTGCGCAGCATTATAGCGCCACACTGATGCCTTCTTATGTGTGCACTGCTATAATGCCATATTGTCGGCTTCTTACGCGTGCACCACTATAATGCCATGTTGCCGCCTTCTTATGTGTGCATCGGTATAGTGCCATGCTGCCGCCTTCTTATGTGCATGCCACTATAATACCGTGCTGCTGCCTTCTTACGTCCACACCACTATAATTCCACATTGCCGCCTTCTTATGTGCGTAGCAGTATAGTGGCAAGCTACCGCCTTCCTATATGTGCAGCAGTGTAGCACCACGCTGCCGCCTTCTTACGTGCGTGCCACTATAGCACTGGTGCAGCAGCGCCGCGCGGCCTCTGTGGCAGTCCAGGAAAGCTGCTGGCCGGCCGGTGAATGGCGGCCGTGCGGGCGCAGATTTGCGGCGCGGCCTTTGTGGGCCTGCGGACAGAAGTGCCGTGGGGAGCAGGCAGCTCTGGGGAGCGGAGCGCGGCCGACACCGATTGTTTCCTTAGCGGCAGGGGCGCCCGGGACGGGACCGCCGCCGCCACTGTACTCACGTCGCCACCATCGATCTGCGACGTTCCCCTGTCGCGCCGCCCGCCCCTGCACTCCACTAAAGGCGCATCCGGCGCCCGGCGCAGCTCAGCTCAGCTCACCTTTGTCCTGCCTCACCCCTCCCCCCCCCCCCCCCGCCACCCCCAGTCGTTTCGCCGCTCTTACGCCGCCAGCATTCGCCTCTTCCCTGTCTTTAACTTTCCGACTTTGACGTATTTACTTCCTTGAGAATCCCTCAAATGGGCACACCTACAGCAGAAGACGCAAGCCGCTGCAATCGTTCAGTGGTTAAACTGTCGTGGAACCTAGGGGGAGGATTTCTATAGATGTATTTCTATTTTTACATAGATCAATTTCGAAATATCTCGGTTAATTTTCATAGACAAGTGTAGCATGAAAATAAACTCTCGAAAATTACAAGCCACGCTTACGTCAGTATACTTTTCAGTTCCTTGTGTGAAGGTCTGCCCACTTTGCACAGATGGGCTTACAATCCCACGGTGAGATTTCAGTCAAGTAAAGAAGCACATTCTCAAGATGGCTGTAGCTGCTGTCAACAACAGTTCTCACACGGTTCATAAAAAACACAACTTTTCACAGCGTAATAACACAAATATAATTTTCCTTAACAAATAACTCCACTCCATTTGTACTTGAAAAAGGCTTCATTTGCATAAATCGTACAGGTTTCAGGATGCAAAACCCATCTTCAGGAGCTAAAAAAAAGCAGCGAAAACGAAGAAGGACTCTTCATAAAATTAATTAACATTAAAAGGACCCATGCAAATGTGAACATCAGGTGATACCTTGATTGCATACATGAAAGTCATGTAACAAATCCAGCAGATTTGTCAAGTATCATGTGACATCCTGTGCAGGTGAGGCATGAAAATGTTTTCTGAGTTGGTTGGTTGGTTGTTTGGGGAAGGAGACCAGACAGCGAGGTCATCGGTCTCATCAGATTAGGGAAGGGCGGGGAAGGAAGTCGGCCGTGCCCTTTGAAAGGAACCATCCCGGCATTTGCCTGGAGCGATTTAGGGAAATCACGGAAAACCTAAGTCAGGATGGCCGGACGTGGGATTGAACCGTCGCCCTCCCGAAAGCGAGTCCAGTGTCTAACCACTGCGCCACCTCGCTCCGTTTTCTGAGTTAACCAGTACCACACCGCGTAAATGTGGCGTAAGGAAAAAACCATATGTGATACCAAATAAACACACATGCCAGCTTAATGTAACTTATGAACAAACTGCAAATGACTTCAGAAATTAAAATGAAGGCATAAAACCTATAAAATGCAAATTTGTGAACTTTGAAAGTGGCATACCATCTAAGTGCTCAGCCCGTCGGATACCGTGAAAGCCCAGCAAGACCAATCATGGCGAACCGCCATGAGACTCTTGTGAACACATGTACATCAGAGAGTGGCCTGTCAGCGGAACTAACACCGAGGAAAGGAGAGACCATTGATGAAGTCATGACTAACAACACGACCGCACCTTCAAGTTTCCTCCCAAACGCTACTCGCTACTAATAGCGAAAAAACAACCTTACTTAAGCATGTCACTAGCTAAGTATTCCTGGTTCAGAGCAAACAATAAAGGCAAGAAATGCAATAGTCAAGAACTACAAGTAATACAAATACACAGTATAATGAAATTGTTAAGAAATAAAATTAATAAAATCACAGTACAAAACATAAAGTTAATATAACCATAGCATGAAAAATAAAAGGGGCCAAACCGACACCCCACAAATTAAACATGGTAGTGGAAAATATTTGAATATACTCGGAGTACATCACATTAAGAATGTAAGGCTAAGAATGCAGATAGCGCAGCACAGCGTGTAGGGTAACCTACATAATCATGGCGCATAAAAATCCCCAGTAGCGGAGAAGGCAGTGTAACTAGTAAATTTCAAAAAATATTAAGTATATAATCCCACAGAAAGAAATCACATGGAGTCTGATCACAAGATCTGGGTGGCCAATTTACATCACCCTTGGCGAGAAGTCATCCCTACCGGAGAACGTCTCGCGTAAAATTACGTTATGGAATCGATATGTGACTGGTTGCGCCATCTTGTTGAAAACAAACCTCTTCAGCATTCACAAAGACTCTCTTAAAATATTACTCTGGCGTTCGCTGTTCACTGCTAATGCGTTTCCTGCATCATCTTCGAAGGAGTACGGCCCAATTACACCCTCAGACCAAGTGCCACGCAAAATGTTATAGCTTTTCTATAATTACTCGAGGGTTTTCTGTTCCTCAAAAGCCTGATATTTTACTTTTACGGGAAGCTATTCAACAGAGAGTGCATCTTATCAATGAAGGTCGTTTTCTCGATGAAATTGTGCTCCCCTCTCGCGAGCATCAAATGTCTTAGCGTTTAAACGAATTTCGTACACATCACCTTCAGGCGAAGTGATCCCTTTTTAGTCCATCGCGTGAATTCCACCTTCGTGCCTTGGAAACTACCACATAGCGCGGTACGCTATATGAGAACAAGTCAGTAGCTCACTTTCCACAAATGTATACACCTCTCGTGGCCTTGCGTAAGAAACCCATTCACATCGTAGGTAGCCGAGAAATCAAGCAAAGCTTAGTCATAACGCATCCCTCTGCTTCATATAGTGGGAAAGCTGTTGAATATTCTGACGGCACGTCGCGACCTTACCAACCTCGAGTGAGGTGTGCTCTCCCCAATTAGTCCGCTTCCCGACCACTTTGCAGCACAAACACACGGCCTGGTAACTGTCATCGAGGCCCCGAGTGTGGCCAAGTTAGCGGCCAACAGCGGAAGTGCACTGCACACAAGCGAGCCATTACTGGGCGTTCTGTTCATCTCGGTCGGAAACGTTCTCGTGAACTCAGTGAACACAGCGTGTTTACAGAGCTTGCTGAAAGAAAGGTCGCTCCTTCCCTCTAAACCTCTGGAAAGATCAAACACATTCTAGATCCTACTTCCATAACGGTGTTAGGTAATTCGGAAGAAGGCTTGCAAGCAATGTATATCGAAGGTGCGGCTGACAAGTGGCGACAGAGGCAGATATCGATTTTGTGTACTGCGTTGAAAACTACAACGACAAAAGATGATCGAATTACACTACTGGCCGTTAAAATTTCTACACCACGAAAATGACGTGCTACAGACGCGAAATTTAACCGACAGGAAGAAGATGCTGTGATATGGAAATGATTAGCTTTTCAGAGCATTCACAGAAGGTTGGCGCCTGTGGCGACACCTACAACGTGCTGACATGAGGAAAGTTTCCAACCGATTTCTCATACATGAATAGCAGTTGACCGGCGTTTCCTGGTGAAACGTTGATGTGAAGCCTCGTGTAAGGAGGAGAAATGCGTATCATCACGTTTCCAACTTTGGTAAAGGTCGGATTGTAGCCTATCGCGATTGCGGTTTATCGTATCGCGACATTGCTGGTCTCGTTGGTCGAGATCCAATGACTGTTAGCAGAATATGGAATCGGTGGGTTCAGGAGGGTAATACGGAACGCCGTGCTGGATCCCAAGGGCCTCGTATCACTAGCAGTCGAGATGACAGGCATCTTATCCGCATGGCTGTAACGGATCGTGCAGCCACGTCTCGATCCCTGAGCCAACAGATGGGGACGTTTGCAAGACAACAACCATCTGCACGAACAGTTCGATGACGTTTGCAGCAGCATGGACTATTAGCTCGGAGACTATGGCTGTGGTTATCTTTGATGCTGCATCAAAGACAGGAACGCCTGCGCTGGCGTACCCAACGACGAACCTGGGCGCACGAATGGCAAAACATTTTTTCGGATGAATCCAGGTTCTGTTTACAGCATGATGATGGTAGCATCCGTGTTTGGCGACATCCCGGTGAACGCACATTGGAAGCGTGTATTCGTCATTGCCATACTGGCGTATCACTCGGCATGATGGTTTAAGGTGCCATTGGTTACACGTGTCGGTCACCTCTTGTTCGCATTGACGGCACTTTGAACAGTGGACGTTACATTTCAGATGTGTTACCACTCGTGGCTCTACCCTTCGTTCGATCCCTGCGAAACCCTACATTTCAGCAGGACAGTGCACGACCGCATGTTGCAGGTCCTGTACGGGCCTTTCTGGATACAGAAGATGTTAGACTACTGCCCTGGCCAGCACATTCTCCAGATCTCTCACCAATTGAAAACGTCTGTTCAATGGTGGCTAAGCAAGTGGCTCGTCGCAATACGCCAGTTACTACTCTTGATGAACTGTGGTATCGTGTTGAAACTGCATGGGCAGCTGTACCTGTACACGCCATCCAAGCCCTGTTTGACTCATTGCCCAGGCGTATCAAGGCCGTTATTACGGTCATAGGTGGTTGTTCTGGGTACTGATTTCTCAGGATCTATGCACCCAAATTGTGTGAAAATGTAATCACTTGTCAGTTCTAGTATAATATATTTGTGCAATGAATACCCGTTTATCATCTGCATTTCTTCTTGGTGTAGCGATTTCAATGGCCAGTAATGTAAATTTTGTGTATAGCCTGTCAAGCGATTTCCATTTTTTTAATTAAATTATGGGGCTAGGTGGATGAATGGGTGAAGGTAAGTGGATCAGTTTTTACTGTCAAAAGTAATAACACATTTGGAGGAGAAGAAAGACTGTAAATATGATTACTGCTCGATTCCGTCTCAGCAACATGTCACGACTTTAGTTTAGGCAGGAACCTAATAGCACAGCTTTAATTGCTGCGACTGAAAGGGGAAGAGATCATATTCACTGTGTTGCTTCTTCTCCGAATATGTTACTGCTTTTGACAATAAAAACTCATCAACTTACGTCCACCCATCCACCTACCTACCTCCATGATTTAAGCATAGCAAAAAAGTCTTTTGAAACATTGAGCATTTTAAATGGGGATTGCTTAGCACGACTGCCGCGTGGTCTTCATTGCATATGTAGAGTATAGATGATTATTACAAACGTAAATGAGCTCCTCATCCGGAGTTAATTACGCCGCTGTGCTTTGCAAAAGTAATAAAAAATATTTCTAACATTGTAACAGTCATGTCTATCTTTAAATATAACAAGTCGGTGCTATTATTGTTGTGTTTAGATATTAACATATCACGACACATCCGTTTCATGTCGTACTGGAAACGTCGCTCGCTTCGCTGCACATTACGTGTCGATTCTTACGATCGATATTTGGCTCCGTGACAGTCGCACTTTCGATATATGTCACTTGCAAGCATTCTCCCAGATTACCCAATGTTGCTGAGAAACTAGTGAGCAAATCTAGTCTGCGACTAGTTAACTAGTGACGTTTCCACACAGTAGACGGAAGACGCAGCTTGCATCACCGACACGCGTTGTTAAAGGGACATCTGGTTGGAGAAACCTTTGGTTGTTTGTTGCCTCCCTTTCTGCAGCGAAATTAAGTCTTCCCTTTTTTTTCTCTTTAAGCACTAACGACGCGCGATTTATCACTGGGAGGCTACTTCCCTACAGCTCATTGACTAAAATAAACTTTGCTAACTTGACAAAAGCCGTCACTTTTTCATTTTCAGTTGCCTCAGTTCCTACATTTCATAACATGTAAATGTATAAGGCTAATTGCGTTCTCTCATTGCAGTTCTTATTTAAGTTTAAAAAATGAAAGTCTCATTTTCATTTGTATCACTACGTGCAACATGAAACGTTTCGAAGTCAGATGTCCGTCTTCCTTTAAGAACTTCGGAAAATTTTCCAAGGGACGACCACTCCACTGAGCTAAGATTTCTCAACCTACCTCCCGGCGGACCGCTTCTAGAGGAACGGTTAACAGGTGCAAGTGTACTAGAACGGCGGTTAAGCTTTTTATGTTGCCAATACGTTTCTTCCAGGTTTTGTTGTTACCATCTTGTGCACGATGTTTTAATTTTATCCTGCACTACTGTGCACTATGGTTCAAATGGCTCTGAGCACTATGGGACTTAACATCTGAGGTCGTCAATCCCCTAGAACTTAGAACTACTTAAACCTAACTAACCTGAGGACATCACACACACATCCATGCCCGAGGCAGGATTCGAACCTGCCACCGTAGCAGCAGCGCGGTTCCGGACTGAAGCGCCTGGAACCGCTCGACCACAGCGGCCGGCGAACCTCCGACGGGGGGAGCCGCACGAGCCGTGACAAGGCGCCTCAGACGGCGCGGCTACCCCAGGTTTGTTAGGGTCGCTCCCCCTTCCCCCAGACATAATTTGCCCCCACCCACATATTTAACGAGTAAAAGGTGCATAAGATATTAATTATAAGAACAATAAAATAGAAGGAGACCCAGAAGTCTGTAGACTAACTAATTCATAGAATACTGTGGCTAGAGAGGTGAAACCTGACACACGTGCCTAAAATGACTTGGGGTTTTATTGAAACCAAAAACGAGTGCAAAAAACGGCCAACAGGTGGCGCTGGACAGCAACTCCTCAGTGAAATGAAATGTCGTGTGACGAGGGCCTCACGTCGGGTAGACAGTTCGCTTGGTGCAAGTCTTTCGATTTGACGCCACTTCGGTGACTTGGCGTCGATGGGGATGAAATGATGATGATTAGGACAACACAACACCCAGTCCCTGAGCGGAGAAAATCTCCGACCCAGCCGGGAATCGAACTCGGGCCCCTTGGACTGACAGTCTGTCGCGCTGACCACTTTTTTTTTCAGAATGGTGTAACAATAACAAACATAAACTGCTTCTAGCATTTTTTTTAAATATATAAGACGATGACTTTATAAAAGAAAAATTTTCCGGGAAACGTAAATAAGTGGACTTTTTTTTACATAATAGTGACAAAAATATCCTGCTTCTGTCAGTACAAAACAAAAACGGTCTACGCTCCTCTTTTAGGCGCTTACCTCTCTAATCCCGTCATACCTCGCGTTGGTGTCGGGTACGTCTTCACGTGTGTTTGTGGATCCTCTCCACTGTCCTGGTCGTTTCTTGTTCTGATACTTATAGACAATAATTACATTCTCCTACCCGGGACACCCCAACTGGGTGGGGGATCAAGCAAGGCACTCCCTAAAAAATTTGCGTAATATGTTCGATATCTCGGATGTTTCATAAGCTGTGAGTGATGTTCCTGTAGTAAGGCCCAAAAGTCAAGCACATTCTTACTGCCGTCTCGGAAAAGATAAGGCACAGTCAAACCTCGAATCGAAGTCACTGCGTTTGTCTTCGTTCGGGAATAATACGTCCTATCTGGGAGAAGTAGTGTGCGTGGTTCTATTGTTTGCGGCCCCACCCGAAGGAGGAAGGCGATCATTTTTTTGACCAAACACCATACGTCCGCCGAAGGACCGCATATCAGGCGATGCTCCTCAGTGTCTATAACATTGCACTGCGGACACAGTGGCTCGTCCGCCATATGAATTGTATGCAACCTGGAAAGAGTCACGTATTTCCCAATTACCACCTGATACCACAGTGCGCGCGTACCCGTATCAAGGTGTGGGTGGTGCACTGTACGCCATACCACTGACCACGTAACAGTTGGTTGGCGGCGCTCTACGGCATTATTCGGCCGTCATCGAGTCAAGATGTGATATATATCACGTGCCGTTGCCGTCCTGGTAGTCGGTAGTTCCATATGTACATAACTGTGTTCCACCAAGAAGGTTCGCATATGGGCAAGCGATGGTGAGATGTGGGCCACCGCTACCGGAGCCGAACGAGAAGGTGGAGCGAGTTCGTCTATCAAGCTGCCCGTCAGACTTGTCTGGTGTCGTGTCCACATCTTTATCATTGTAGTTACATAAATAGCCACTGCTCGGTCGCGTACGTGGACTAGTCCAAGACCTCCACGACTACGAGGAAGGGTGAGGGTTTCGTATCCTACCTTAAAAAGCAGACCTGTGCTCACAAAATATCCTAGTGCCGCCAGGATTCGGCGGGCCAACACCACCGGCATAGGAAGAACTTATGCCAGGTGGGGGATGCGAGAGGCTAGATAAGTGTTGGCAAAGGTGACCCGTTGTATCATATCCAGTGCCCTTAACCTGTGACTTCGGACACTCGCACGAATTGTTTGCAGAAAATGTCTGTAACTCAGTGCCACCGTGCGTCGAACGTCTGTAGTGAAGATAATTCCTAGGCATTTCATCTTGTTGATCGGCTGTAATGGTGCTACACTTCCTGTCGGGAGTCCTCTCCCGATATTCATCGCTCCCGACTTTGCCATGTTCAGCGACTTCCCGTAGCCATACAATACAAATTAATCCAATGCAGGGCCGCTCTTGCCTCGTCGCCTGACCGTGCTAAACACACTAGGTCATCTGCGTATGTTCGCCATATAAACTTGTGCCTTATCGTCATTTCTTGGAGTCGATTCCGGAGCCCGCAAAGCAGCGGCTCGACAGCGATGGCATACAATATCGTTGACAGCGGGCACCCTTGTCTGACCGATCGTGAGATGGTGATGGGCCCCACCAAGCGTCCATTGATGAGCACTTTGGATGCGGCTCCGTGGAGTAGTCTCATGACGACGGTGACAAAACTTTCCGGAAACTTCATTTTCGTCATCACGTCCGTGAGATAAGCATGACTCAGCCTGTCAAATGCGCGATCAAAGTCTATCGATACCAATACACCCCGGAGACGACATGTTGATGCCAGTGCGATAACATCGCGGTAGTCGCTGAGTGCCGTTTGTATATTGCTATCTCCTCCTAGCTGGGTTTGGTCGAGTGAAATCACTTGGCGTATCACGCGTTTAAAGCGTGCTGCAAGTATCCTGGCGTAGATCTTGTAGTCGCAATTAAGAAGGGTCAGTGGCCGGTAGGCCTGTATCCCTGTGCCGCCAGATGGTTTGTGGATGGGGATGATCATTCCTTCCACGAAGGAGAGTGGAAGAGGCACGTTGGGAGACATCAATTCGCAGTACATGGCAGTCCATCGTGGAGTCATGAGATCTTTAAATGTACGATAGAACTCTAACGGAAACCCGTCGGGCCTCGGCGATTTGTGCGACGCTCCCTTATCAATCGCTTCCATTACGTCGTCAACTGTGATTTCACCTGTTAACTCCAGGTTGGCCGACTCGTCGAGACACGCGGAGAGCGTTCGTCGGACCTCATCAAAGGCTGCCTGATCGTGTTCCGCTTCTTCATAGAGATGACCGTAGTGTTCCACAAAAGCGTTGGCAATATCTTTTTGCGTTGTCATGCGGCGACCATCTGGCAGTACGACCGTCTGTATTAAGGTTCTGCGGCTACGTTGCTTTTCTCTGATAACGTGATACATCGACGGTGATTCTCCACGGACTCCTTCAAAGGTCCTTGCACGGATTGCGACACCCTCCAGACGGCGGCGCGTTATGGAAATTATTTGGGCCTGTGCTCGTTTTATACCGGCACGACGCTCCTGTGAAGGTGCTTGTACAGAAAGTTCGCGGAGCATCTTGAAATAAAATTCCGTCGTGTATCGTTTCCACATCATCTGCTCTCTTCCGTATGCAATTAACGCTCGGCGCAATGCAGGCTTAACTCAGTCCAGCCACCACAACGTCGTCGGATATGTCGGAAGGCGTCGTTCACACACGTGCCAAGTGTCTTCGACTAAGCGTCTGCACTCAGGTTCCCTGAGGTGTGCTGTATTCAGTTTCCAAACACTGCGACTCCTCCACACTTGTTGACGACTCAGAGAGACCGTGCATATATATGCTATGTGATCTGAAAAGGCGACAGGCCACAATTCCGCATCGAGGACCGCAGGTTCGAGACGACGTGTTACGTAAATGAGATCGAGACAACTTGCAGAGTGACTCGTGACGTAGGTGTATCCACGTCTGTCGCCATGTATCTTCTCCCATGTATCAATGAGATTCATGTCCTCTATGAGTTGCCGCAGCTCCGGGCATGAAGTATATCGTGGGTGTTGATCTTTTGGTGCGAGCACGCAGTTGAAGTCGCCTCCAAATAAGACATGTTCATACCGACCTAAGAATAGTGTTGCGATCTTCTCTGCGTAGAATCGGGATCGGTCGCGCCGTCTGTCGGACCCCGACGGTGCGTAAATGTTAACGACCCGTACTCCCAGCACTGTGAGCGCCAGTCCTCGCGCTGACGGCAGGTACACCACGTCCTCGGCTACTATGCCGCTACGGAGAAGTATCGCTGTTCCGCTGCCGCCGTCGGTAGTTGGTTTAATGTACGTATCGTACTCATAGAGGTCGCGGAAGCTCCAACACATACTTCCTGCAGCAGAACGATGTCGACGTCTGACGCATGCAACATGTCTCGTAATAATTGCAATTTGACAGGCGTTCTGATCGTATTAATAGTAATAGAGGCTGTTCGATATGCCTGCCGCTGTTCCTCAGTGCGTAAAGCGCACATGAACGGTTATGTTATTTTGTGTGCTGCTGCTCGGCGACAAGCTGACTGCGCGGCAGTCTGCATCTTCTGCGTGGTTAACATCCGGTGGACGCAGAACTCGCCATTGCGGGTGCGTCGTCGGTGTGTGGGTCAGTATCGGATTCGTCGGCCCAGTTCCTGTGCTGGAGGTCCAGCTCCCGTCGTGTCTCTCCGGCCGGGCTGACCGAAGGCGGTGGCGTTTCTGCGGTGGGTGGAGGGACTCCTTCCGTCGTCTTTCCGTCCGGTGTGTCTGTATTCAACCCCTGTCTACTAGCATGATTCGCGTCGTACTGCTGTGTGGGAGGTAGAACCTCCCGTTGCGCATCCGGATGCACTGTATCGACGTTACACCCAAGTCCGTCTGACGTGGACTGCAGTAAGCAGGTATCCGACGGCGCTAGCCGTCGTTTCTTGTGGCGCTTCGGCGATCGTTGTTTGCGCGTGTGCGCCTCCGTATCCGAGTGCGGAAGTGACTCCCGGTGCTCAGGGACGAAAGCAGCTGTCGGCACAACAGCAGGATCAATTTCCATATCTCCTACCGATCCTTTCCGCTCGGTTAAGGGCGTCGTCGGCGTCGGAGCGGCAGAAGTGTGCATCGTCACTGGAGGCGGTCTCTGCTGCAGTCGGTTGCCGTAAACTGTCAGGATTCTGTAGCTGGTCAGCCTTCGGGATGGGATCTGTTCGAAATGCGTCCGCATACGTTAGTGTCAGCGGCGTCAACCTGGACGGAGGTACAGGTTCGCCGTTTGGAACTTGCACTATCCTCCGGTGCATACATTCGGAACGGACGTGGCCCTCTTTCCCGCAGCCTGAGCACGTTTTGGGTTGTCCATCGTAGATGACTATAGCTCTGCATCCGCCGATGAACAAGTACGAGGGTACATGTTGTGTCAGTTCTATTCTGATTTGACGCACCCCATTGAGAACGGGGTAAGTCGTGAAGTTCGACCATTTTTCCTCAACGTGGCTAAGCACTCTTCCATATGGGCGTAAGGCGTCAGCGACCAAGTCAGACGGAACCTCGAAGGGAAGTTCGAAAATACGTATGTTTCGTAAGCCCAGTCCTGCATGATCAATAGTTACTTCTCCAACATGTCCATCAGAGTGACGAAATTTGAGTCCATGTTTAGTATCTCGGATGATTCTGTCACATACTGCATCGTTAATCAGCTTGACGTTAACGACGCTGCTCACTATGGAGAGGTGGATTCCGATAAGTTCGTTGTAGTCAAGTTTAACTTCGTCTCGTAGGAACCTTTCTATTTCGTAGGCTTTCGGTCTCGCATATTCATTCGAAAAACTAATCTTGAGAGTCGACTTTCGGTATGCATGTGCCATTCTATATCGAGCCGTCTAAACGCACGAGTACGCAGAAGAGGTAAACAACCGCGCGAGCGCGAACTTCCCCGGCAGGGACGTAAACAGACGTCCGTGCCGTAGCACCGCCGAAGGCAGACTGCCACTCAGCTACCGGGGGCGGACAACTCCTCAGTGACACCGCGAGAGAATCGTGTCTAAAATGAGCTGCAGTGAGAGAGGGATTAATCGCGGCAAGTTGACTTTACCAGAAATGGTACTGTTAGTAGAGCTTCCCTATCAGAACGGTGGATCCATTACTGCAGCTTTACAATCCTATCGCCATGAGAACGGTCTTCGAACGGGTAAAGGTCCTGTGACAAGTAAGTGTCACTGTGAAATGACCACGACTTTGGAAGCCACAGGTTGTTTAGACGATCGGCCCTGTAGTGGGCGACCAGGCACAAGTGCTACTGCTGCCTGGACGTTTTAGGAAGAAATGGAGATTTTAGCCGGTTCATCTCTGCATGGTGAAGTCTGCGCTCGTGAAGTTGCGCGACGCACTGCATTCCACGCGCTTCTGTACAGTAAGGTGTACCCTCCAATGCTATCCGCACTAAATCCGCACTAGCGTCATAACGAACTGATAGGCATCGATTTTATGACGCGGAGAGCATCTGCTATTTAGAGACTTCAAAAATGGAGGAAGATGACGACTGCTTACCTAACGTGTTGTGGACCGACAAAACCCATTTCACACTCCGACTCTCTTCAACAACCACACCTGCAGGATTTGGGCTACCGAAAGTTTTAGATCTGCCGCGGAAAAACCGGCATGGATGTGTGTGACGTTCTTAGGTTAGTTAGGTATAAGTACCGGGTGATCAAAAAGTCAGTATAAATTTGAAAACTGAATAAATCACGGAATAATGTAGACAGAGAGGTACAAATTGACACACATGCTTGGAATGACATGGGGTTTTATTAGAACCGAAAAAAAATAAAAGTTGAAAAAATGTCCGACAGATGGCGCTTCATCTGATCAGAATAGCAATAATTAGCATAACAAAGTAAGACAAAGCAAAAATGTTGTTCTTTACAGGAAATGCTCAATATGTGCACCATCATTCCTGTAGTCGAGGAATAATGTTGTGAACAGCACTGTAAAACATGTCCGGAGCTATGGTGAGGCATTGGCGTCGGATGTTGTCTTACAGCATTCCTAGAGATGTCGGTCGATCACGATACGCTTGCGACTTCAGGTAACCCCAAAGCCAATAATCGCACGGACTGAGGTCTGGGGACCTGGGAGGCCAAGCATGACGAATGTGGCGGCTGAGCACCCGATCATCACTAAACGACGCGCGCAAGAGATCTTTCACGCGTCTAGCAATATGGGGTGGAGCGTCATCCTGCATAAACATTGTACGTTCCAGCAGGTGTTTATCAGCCAGGCTGGGGATGATGCGATTCTGTAACATATCGGCGTACCTCTCACCCGTCACGGTAGCAGCTTTGCTGTCCAGCGCCATCTGTCGGACATTTTGTGAACTTCGTCTCTTTTTTTTTTTGTTCTAATAAAACCCCATGTCATTCCAAGCATGTGTGTCAATTTTTACCTCTCTATCTACATTATTCCGTGGTTTATTAAGTTTTCAAATTTATACTGAGTTTTTTGATCACCCGGTAGTTCTAAGTCTAGGTGACTGACGACCTCAGATGTTAAGCCCCATAGTGCTTAGAGCCATTTGAACCGTCGGAGGTTCGAGTCCTCCCCCAGGGCTGGTGTGTGTGTGTGTGTGTGTGTGTGTGTGTGTGTGTGTTGTCCATAGCGTAAGTTAGTTTAAGTTAAGTAGTGTGCAGGCTTAGGGACCTATGACCTCTGTAGTTTGGTCCCATAAGACCTTACCACAAATTTCCAATTTTTTACTAACAAACCGTAACGCGTCTTTTCTCCCCCAAACCATAACCGAATCCTGGACCCGTTCTTGTCCTGAAGCGGTGAGTCAGGTAGAGGCGCCCTAAAAATTAGTCGTGTCTGCTCCGAGAGCTAACACCAGTACACACCGCACCAGCAGATAACCCACAAGAAAAGTGAGAGAATTCTATCTAATCTCGTTAGACGTCTGTCCTCAACACCGTCTTGGTTTGCCCTTTATACTGTATTTCTTATCACCTTCTGTACCAGTTTCCGCCAAGCAAATAACGAACTCATGCGGCCGAGCGTTGAAATATTGAGTCATCGGCGCCGGCGCTACCGTTTCGGAACATTTCAAAATGTCAGAGACATTGGAGCGATCCGTATTCGTGTCGCTTACAGCGGAAAATTGACCCCTTTAAACAATTTAATCTGTTAGCGCTGCGTAATTTGCGATAACATGCAGTGGCAATTACGTAACCAAACAACTCGATAAAAACTATTTGCACTGTTTTAAATTATTTTTTTAAAGTCTGTATCGCTGCCATCATTTTCTGTCCGAGTCAGCGCGTTCTGCCCGAACAGAAAGAAAGAAGCGCAAATGGTATTTGTTTTAATTAACCGCTGGTTATTCAGCGAGTACGCTCGAAATATTGAGTCGCAGTAAACTCGTCGCACTGGCAAGAGGCCACGGCGAAATCGTTCCGCAGCGTGTTAGGGAGTGCGCGAGCACTAGCTTATAGTGGAACATCAAGGCGTCTTACAAGGCAATCGATAATAGGAAACGTGAAGGAGGGAGAAATTCTTTTAGGGCCAGTTGGCCGTTCTACGCACCCGCAGCTGATAGCTTCTCGCCCACTCACGCCCAGGCTGTTATAGGTAATCGATTAACTCTTACAGCCACAACAAAAGGGACACGACGCAACAAACTCTGTGGCATGAATGTAACTGCGACGCGAGAGGAATTAAAATTAGTTGTAGCATGTTTAAGCGGTTAATTAAATAATGAAATGAGAAGGCGTTATGGAAATAACAGCTGTATCTCCTTGTACGGCGTAACACGTTTCTGTTTTAGATTAACATTCATATCTACACAAAGTCAGAAAACATTGCCAGATGGCCTCCTATGGGGTGGCCAAGATAAAATAGGTCACGTGTTATACTAAACGTGATATTTGAAGCAATCTGAGTGTTGTTATTTCTTAACGTGAGGGCGGTGATCAAGCGGGGTTACGTACGTCGAACAGTGCTTAAGCGTCCAATGCTTCGTTGACAGTAGTCTGAAACTTGTTGTGAATACACTGACTGCAAAACGCCTTTTTCAATCGAACGAAGAGTGTTTATTATTGCCGGCTGATGTGGCCGAGCGGATCTAGGCGCTTCAGTGTGGAACCGCGCCGGCCGGTGTGGCCGAGCGGTTGTAGGCGCTTCAGTCTGGAACCGCGCGACCGCTACGGTCGCAGGTTCGAATCCTGCCTCGGGCATGGATGTGTGTGCTGTCCTTAGGCTAGTTAGGTTTAAGTAGTTCTAAGTTCTAGGGGACTGATGACCTCAGATGTTAAGTCCAATAGTACTTACAGTCATTTGAACCATCTGGAACCACGCGACCGCTACGGTCGCAGATTCGAGTCCTGCCTCGGGCATGGATGTGTGTGATGTCCTTAGGTTAGTTAGGTTTAAGTAGTTCTAAGTTCTAGGGGACTGATGACCTCAGATGTTAAGTCTCATAGTGCTCAGAGCCATTTGAACCATTTTGTTTATTATTGAATATGTTTTTGGATGTAAATCACTTAAAACTTTAAATAAAAGGCACACGCTAAAACATCCAGAAACAGCTGCTCCTGCAAAATGTATTGTTGCTCACTAAATTTAGAGCAACAGGTTCAATCGCTAACTCCAAAAGAAAGCGTGGAAAGAAACTTTGTTCGCCGGAAAACATTAAACGTGTTCACGAGACTATGGTAAGAAGTCCACGCACATCAACCAGACATCTATTCTACCAACTCGTAAACATCAAACGAACGTCATGGCAAAACACGTTGAAGCTGTCACATATGCGAGCATACGAAGTAGGAGGGATGCAAGCATTAAACCTACGGAGTACCCACAACGACATCACTATTCCGAATGGTAACTCACACTTGTCGCTGATGGTTACCTGATCCAAATCTTTACTTCAGCTCCGACGAAGCATGGTGTCATCTTAGCGGGTACGTGAACTATCAAAATACACGCTACTGGCAACAGACAATCAAAGGGAACTTTTTGAGGTGCCTCTGCAAGATCTGAATGTAGGCGTTTGGTGTGTAGTTTCAGGCCAACGGATTGTAGGCCCTGTTTTCCTTAACAGCGCCGTGAACTCTGAAGTGTATGTAACGGAAGTGTTGCAACCATTCACTGCGCAGCTAACGGAGGAAGAACGAGAGTATGAGTTTTTGCACCAAGATGGCGGTGCGGCGCATACTTCACGGTTTTCAATGTCACACGTCCATGAAACTTTCGGAGAAGGATGTACAGTTTCCACAGATTTATGGCCTCCCGGTTCGCTCGATCCGTACACCTGTGATTTTAATTTATGGGGTTATTTAAAGGGTAAAGTCTACGGTAACAACCGTCATGCAATTGAAGAGCTGAAAACAAACATTGGCAATACGAAAGCGGAAATCACACCAAATGAATTGGCAAAAGTTTCACGTAGAGGAAGGTGTAAGAAGATGAATTACGAACACTACACTTAACGAAAGTTTATTCAGCACTTGCACGTACAAGAGCTCGGAGCGAACTGCCTCCTGCCAGAACACATACAGTATATACGAGTATACAGCTACAGAATATTCAAGTACAGTGATTCTTGCTATTTGTTGATACTTCTAGAATGTACTCGAACCGAATATAGAAAATAAAATTTTTCAACCCCAGGGGAGTTTTGCAGTCACGGCCCTCGATGTAACAATCCAGTATCACAACCACTACGCTACAGCGACTGCGCTGTCCGACTGCTTCTGCGACAATGTGTTGACACTTGCTGAGTTGTGCATCGAAGGTAATGCCGAACATTTTCAGCACCTCCTGTGAACTATTGACCTAATGAATGTTCAGTACGTTGTTTTTCATAATAATAATTTATTACTCTATGTTCTATATTCACAGTAAACCAGTGAATTGTCTATATGTTATTTATAAGACACGGGCCCATTTTATTTTGACCACCCTGTACGTTCACGATCTTAGCGGCAACATGTTGGCATGCTTGGGCACAGACCTTGTTCAAACTTTTATTTGCTACTCTAGCAATGCAGTGATGTGGGACTATAATGAAATACTGTGCCGTGCGTTATAGATGAAGCACGCCCATAGTGTAATTACCGAAGCCTAGGTTTAGATACACCAACTTGACCAATGCAGAATGAAGTGGAATACTGAAGTACCGAGGAGTAGTGAAATGTTTTTGAAGTCATCAAGTCTGCGGTAATTAATATCACAGAAGGCACTTCAGCTCTAGAGGAATGGGCATCTCTAAAATGGACAATCACGGTAGTTGGACAGACAGTAGGTACAAGGATGGTAACTGTGAAGAAATCTAGAGGAAATGAAGATACATTACAATTGTTCGACGAAAGAAGGAAGTACGAAAATGGTGAGAGAAAGACGGGAGCACAGCAATACAAGTCATTGTGGAATGAAATAAATAGAAAGTGTATATGACGGTAGTATCTGTTCCCGAAAGAACAGTTCCCGTGGATGACCATGCAGCTTTGCTAGAAATGAAATGATAATTAAATAGACACCCTAGCTGCAAACAGGCGTTGATCACTGGGGACATGGATCTCACGGGGAGCGTGCAAGGGAAAAGTCCCTGCAGACGCACTGTCCTCTGTGCCCTCGGTGGCCCAGATGGTTAGAGCGTCTGCCATGTAAGCAGGAGATCCCGGCTTCGAGTCCCGGTCGGGGCACACATTTTCAACATGTCCCCAGTGAAGTATATCAACGCCTGTTTGCAGTTAGGGTGTCTATTTAATTATCATTTCATAAATAGAAAGTGCATGAAAGTCAGAGCGAATGGCTGGAAGAGAAATATGATGTAATCGAAAAAGAAACGACCATTGGAAAGACCGAGTCACCACACAGACTTCGGTGAAACTGAAAGCAAGGGATTCACTATTAAGAGAAAAATAAAGATTCCACTGCCAAAAAGAACAACTAGAGGGAGGGAGTACACTGAAAGCCTCTACGAGTGGAAAGAACTCTCTGAAGGCAGAAGTGATAGACAATTTTTCTACGAAATTTGTAAAATCTTTGGGGGGAAGTGGCAACCAAAGGACTTTTCAAGTTGATGTGTAGAATTTGTCAATCCGGAGACACATCATCAGACTCTCGGAAAAGTAACGTCCGTACAATCCCGAAGACAGCAGGGGCAGATAAATTCGAGAACTATGGAGTAATTAGTTTAACAGTTCAAACATCTAAGTTGCTTTTCGCGGGCAAGTGCTCTACCAACTGAGCTACCCAAGCACGACTCACGCCCCGTCCTCTCAGTTTGGAAGGTAGGAGACGAGATACTGGCAGAAGTAAAGCTGTGAGGAGGGGGCGTGAGTGTTGCTTGGGTAGCTCAGTGGATTAGCCGGCACGGTAGCTCAGCGTGTTCGGTCAGAGGGGTAGCTGCCCTCTGTAATAAAAAAAACTGAGTCAATCGATCAACAACGAACTTAAAAGGATGTCTTACGACGTCCGCCCCGAGCAGAGGCAACGAAAAAAAAAAAGTGGTAGAGCACTTGCCCACGAAAGGCAAAGGTCCCGAGTTCGAGTCTCGGTCCAGCACACACTTTTAATCTGCCAGGAAATTTCAATAATGTTATTGTTAATAGTTCTTGTGTTTGGACTGAACTAATTGTAGACCCTGCATACGGTATGACGTAATTTATTATTTTGTTTGTATGGTAAATATCGATAAAGGTGGCGTAGAGTTAAGGCACTGGATTCGCATTCAGCAGTACTCGTCGATAGCCTTGGTATGGCCATCCTAGCGTGGATTTTCCGTCGTATCCCCAAGTCACTAAGGTGAATGTTGGAACGATCTCAACTGGAAAGCCATGACCGACTTCCAAGTTCCTGCCATACTCCTGCTGGATCCAGTCCTACATCATATGTGTTGTAAATATGTGTAAATATATTTGAAATCCATTTGACCTGTCTTACGAGGTGCGGCTAGAAAAAAACCGGACTGATGCTGGAAAAAACATTTATTTACAATTATTTACAATTTCATGTTATCTCCTTCAATGTACTCTCCTCCTCGGTCTCTACACCGCTCCATACGAATTTTCCACTGTTCATAGCAATGCTGCAGATCATTTTCGGTAAGTCCATACATTACTTCCGTCGCTTTTTCTTTTACTGCTTCAACAGTCTCAAATATAGTTCCTTTCAAAGCTGACTTGACTTTAGGGAAAAGAAAAAAGTCACAGGGGGCCAAATCAGGTGAGTAGGGTCGATGATCTAAGATGGGAATGTTGTGTTTTGCCAAAAACGTCTTCACTGATAACGCACTGTGAGCTGGGGCATCGTCTTGGTGAAGGATCCATGACTTTTTTCTCCACAAATCGTTCCGTTTTCTCCGTACTCGCTCACGTAGGGTAGCCAGGACGCTAATGTAGTAATTCTGATTCACTGTTTGTCCCTCTGGTACCCAATCAATGTGCACAATCCCTTTGATGTCAAAAAAAAATCATCATTGCCTTGAATTTCGATTTTGACATTCGTGCTTTTTTTTGTCGTGGAGAACCAGGAGTTTTCCAATGCATCGATTCTGTTTAGTTTCGGGATCGTAAGTAAAAAACCACGATTCATCGCAAGTAATAACATTTTGTAAGAAGGTGGGATCACTTTCAATGTTTTCCAGTATGTCAGAACAAATCATTCTTCGGCGTTCCTTCTGTTCAATTGTGAGACACTTTGGAACCATTTTTGAACACACTTTGTTCATGTTGAAACTTTCATGAAGAATCTGCCTAACACTTTCCTTGTCAACTCCTGTTAACTCAGACACTGTTCTGATTGTTAAACGGCGATCTTGTCGAACAAGTTTACCGATTTTTTCAATGTTTGCATCAGTTTTTGCTGACAATGGTCTGCCAGTGCGAGTGTCATCACTGGTGTCTTCGCGGCCATCTTTAAATCGTTTAAACCACTCAAACACTTGTGTTCGCGATAAACAATCATCGCCGTACACTTGTTGTAACATTACAAACGTTTCACTTGCAGATTTTCCTAGTTTGAAACAAAATTTGATGTTAACACGCAGTTCTTTCTGTACACTCAACATTTTCCGACGCACAGACAAAACGTCAACTACTTAAAACAGACGCCACGGGCAGACTGAGTGCAGGAGGCAGATGAAACTCGAGCAGTAGGCGGAGCGAGAGTCACGTGACAGGCCACGCGACTTTCAGCCTTATTGCATTCGTTTTATTGTTTCACCAGTACTAGTCCGGTTTTTTTCTAGCCACACCTCGTATACTATTAATTGGTAAAGGGACTAATAAATAAATAAAACTCTTCACCGTCGGAGTAAAAGCACGTAAATCATTCGAGTAGTAATCAATGAAGATCATGATTGCATTAGAGTTTATTTTTTAGATTTCAGACCATAAGAGGTGCAAACTGGAAAAGACACGCAGCGCAGATTTACCAAGCGCTCACACGACATCCAGCTGCAAACAAAAGCACCAGAACAGGTGTTTATGGACCATCTGGAGCAACATTAACAATTCAGTATTGCCAAAGCGTGTGAGAGCCGTTTCGTGTGGGGTTGCCACACAAAAATCCGCTTGCGAAAACGATTACTTTGAAATATGAAAAATGTCCAACGATTGATTCCCTAAACCACATATTTGTCTGCAAAGAGCACCCTCGAGTTTTAAACTGGATTTTTAGCAAGCGACTGATGCCAGTGACAACATATCGCTAACACGTGGTATCTTGGCTGGCACATGTAACCAATGGCAAAACAGAATAGTCAGATGGTTTACCACTTCACTGAGTGTAAAACAACCCAAAACACAAGAGCTTGCTTTCTCCCTCGAAGAAGAACAGCAGCGGGTTCAAACCAATTTCAAATCAGATTAATTCAGTCGATTCCATAACTTTTTACTGCTTCGTACTATTGAAATATAATTAAGGAAGCACAGTATCATTAAAAATTTAGTTTTATACGAAGAGTGGCTTCAAGAAGAGTGAATGGTAAACAAATTTCGCAATTGGTTCCATTTTGTGATAACAAGTGTTAAGAAGTCAATCTTGCCGACGAATTAAGTTTTTGCTTTGATAATTTCACAAAGAGTACTCCGTGACAGAAGAAGATCCATCAGTCAGAATCAACCTCAGAGATCATTAATTTAAAGCAATATAGCTTATAAGAAAGAAATTACAGCGGAGAGATAACCGAAGAAGGCAAGCTGGAAACCGAAAGGTTGAGATGAAAGGGAAGAAAAGGGCGGTTTTCATACTCGTCTATGCAAACGTCTGGCTGTTTCCATTTTTCCGAAATGAACCCACAAAATATACAAAGTATAATTAAAAAAGATGGAAACTGAAAACGGAATTAGTACTGGACCAAATAAAAATAATATGGAAATCGTGGATAGGACACTGTCCTTCATTAGGAGGCGCTACAAACGCTGAAAAAGAAGAAGAAGAAGAAGGCTTTGAGCGCTATGGGACTTAACATCTAAGGTCATCAGTTCCCTAGAACTTAGAACTACTTAAACCTAACTAACCTAAAGACATCACACACATCCACGTCCGAGGCAGGGTTCGAACCTGCGACCGTAGCAGCAGCGCGGTTCCGGACTGAAGCGCCTAGAAAAAAAGATGAGGAAACAAACACATGAAAAGCCGTCCCATAAGAATGAACATGTGACTGGAGCATCTGCTATGATATCCTAGAACAGTTACACAAGTGAAGGAGTATTATGGGGAGAGGGGGGGACGGGAGAGAGAGAATTGCATAAACATAATTTAGAAAATGCGTAACGTATCTTCGATTATTCTGTTTGTAGCAGACATGCTGAGACGATATATTCATAATAATCTAGAGAGAAATTGAGAGCGACATTAAATTTATCGAAGAAAATTAAGATTTTCTAACATTCTTAACTAAATGCAGTTATCTCAAAAGTCAAAATTTGAAAATGACCGTCAATCACTGCGCTTATATTTCTGAATGAATATACAGTCTAAATTATCGAGAAGTACTTTTAGTATTTCAAAGAAACCTATAAACAAACGTTTCACGTTCCTTTAACAATAACCGAAAAAATAAGCCGTACACTGAAGTGACACAGACCATGGTATAGCGATATGCAAATGTACAGATAGCGGTGGTATCGCGTACACAAAGTATAAAAGGGCAGTGCATTGACGGATCTGTCATTTGTACTCAGGTGATTCGCATGAAAAAGCTTCCAAAGAGATCGTGGCCGCAAGACGCGAGTTAACAGACTTTGAACACGTAATGGTAGCTGGAGCTGGAGGCATGGGATATTCCATATCGGAAACCCTAGGGAATTCAGTATTCCGAGATCCTCAGGGTCAAGAGTTCAGGACAGAGGATGTTCGACCAGCCGGATGCTTGTCACAACTCAAATAAGTTAAAGTAACTAAAAAATTAAACACGACGTGTTTACTCCTCCTGGTACTTAATATGACAACGTTCATACACCAGAATAAGACCAACACAACATCGTGAAGCATGATCCGAGTATGAAGTGCTTGGGTAACTAATGCCTCACTACAAGTGTAATAAATGGTATTCTTAACTAACAGCTACATGCCTGCAGGGTGTACGGTGCAAGAGAGAGGGTACTTTGCACCATTACTTACAGTTTGCCTTACTCGTAACTGAAGCATTTCCCCTTTCAAGAGTGTGCATTCCACCTATGTAATAAGGCGGCAAGACGATAGGTGGCTATTACCTGCAAAGGACGCAGGTTAAGCCCGAATACCTAGGTTTAAAACTGTGTCGTGCCTTAATGCTGTAGACAACAGGTGGAAGCTATGCACCAGCAACAATCTCGTCCGCAAACACAAAAACCATGTTGGGAGTGCAGCCCAATGTCCTCCGCATCTCCGCTCTTTACTCTGTTTCTCTGCCGCAGAGTAATCCTCTGCTGTCACGAGGGCCCCGCCACATTTCGTCCGAGAACATTCCTTGGCATTTTGACTTTATGGGACGTCGCAGTTTCTGCAAAGTGTCTTCATACCACTGCGCATTGATTGTGGCTCCACGCTCGAGGAACTCGACGAGCGGATAACGCCTGCCCCCACGCTGCCAATCGGACGAAGGCTGCTCTTCGGCGATTTGTTTGGGAAGCACTGCAACATCTTCCGTACAGCGCGGATCTTTCACCGTGTGATTTTCACACCTTCGGCGACCTGAAGAAAGACGTGCGTCGACTTCGGTTTCTGTCGGACGAGGAGGTTCATATGGTTCAAATGGCTCTAAGCACTATGGGACTTAACATCTGAGGTCACCAGTCCCCTAGACTTAGAACTACTTAAACCTAACTAACCTAAGGACATCACACACATCCATGCCCGAGGCAGGATTCCAACCTGCGACCGTAGCAGCAGCGCAGTTCCGGACTGAAGCGCCTAGAACCGCTCGGCCACAGCGGCCGAAGACGAGGAGGTGCAAAGGTGAGTATGGTTGTGGATCCTTCATTGGCTGTTCGCGTTCTACGAATCAAGGATTGCTGATCGTATCGTCTCCCAGTGGGATAAACGTGTTACCGCGTGCGGGAATTACTTTTGAATGCAACGATTCCGTAGTCCCATTGTGGCGGCTGTTTGGTTTTCGTTTGACTGCCCCTCACACAATCCCTGCCCTCCCAAAACCGTATATAACTAAGCCATATACATCGTACGTGTTATGTTATGTACAAGAGAAGATTTAAATTAGATGCCTATTCTCTGATAATTAAAATATTCTCTGTCAACGTGTCCGTAGATGCGCTACATTTTTTCCAGCTTTCTACTCTACATCTACCTCTACATACATACTCCGGAAGGCACCGTACGGTGCGTGGCGGAGGGTACCCTGTACCACAACTAGTCGTTTCCTTCCCTGTTCCAGTTGCAGATAGAGTGAGGGAAAAACGACAGTCTACGTGCCTCCATATGAGTCTGTTGGTGACCGTAGGATCGTTCTCCATTCACCTTCAAATGCCGGTTTTCTAAACTTTCTCAGTAGTGTTCTTCGAAATAAATGTCTTCTTCCCTCCAGGGATTCCCACATGAGCTCCCGAAGCATATCCGCAACACTTTCATGCTGATCGAACCTACCAGTAACAAATGTAGCAGCTCGCCTCTGAATTGCTTCGATGTGTTCTTCCAGTCCGATCTGGTACGGGTCCCAAACATTCACGCAGTGCTCACGAATATAGCGCACTAGCGTCCTATATGCGGACTCCTTTACGGACGAGCCACTCTTTCCTAAAACTCTCCCAATAAACCGCAGTCGACCATTCGTCTTCCCTACCACAATCCTCACATGCTCTCCCATTTCATATCACTTCGCAATGATACGCCCAAATATTTAAATGGCATGACTGTGTCAGGTAGGACACAACTAACCCTGTGTCCGAATATTAGGGGTTTGTTTTTCCTACTCATTCTCATTAATTTATATTTTTCTACACTTGCCATTCCTCATACCAACTAGAAAGTATACACTCCTGGAAATGGAAAAAAGAACACATTGACACCGGTGTGTCAGACCCACCATACTTGCTCCGGACACTGCGAGAGGGCTGTACAAGCAATGATCACACGCACGGCACAGCGGACACACCAGGAACCGCGGTGTTGGCCGTCGAATGGCGCTAGCTGCGCAGCATTTGTGCACCGCCGCCGTCAGTGTCAGCCAGTTTGCCGTGGCATACGGAGCTCCATCGCAGTCTTTAACACTGGTAGCATGCCGCGACAGCGAGGACGTGAACCGTATGTGCAGTTGACGGACTTTGAGCGAGGGCGTATAGTGGGCATGCGGGAGGCCGGGTGGACGTACCGCCGAATTGCTCAACACGTGGGACGTGAGGTCTCCACAGTACATCGATGTTGTCGCCAGTGGTCGGCGGAAGGTGCACGTGCCCGTCGACCTGGGACCGGACCGCAGCGACGCACGGATGCACGCCAAGACCGTAGGATCCTACGCAGTGCCGTAGGGGACCGCACCGCCACTTCCCAGCAAATTAGGGACACTGTTGCTCCTGGGGTATCGGCGAGGACCATTCGCAACCGTCTCCATGAAGCTGGGCTACGGTCCCGCACACCGTTAGGCCGTCTTCCGCTCACGCCCCAACATCGTGCAGCCCGCCTCCAGTGGTGTCGCGACAGCCGTGAATGGAGGGACGAATGGAGACGTGTCGTCTTCAGCGATGAGAGTCGCTTCTGCCTTGGTGCCAATGATGGTCGTATGCGTGTTTGGCGCCGTGCAGGTGAGCGCCACAATCAGGACTGCATACGACCGAGGCACACAGGGCCAACACCCGGCATCATGGTGTGGGGAGCGATCTCCTACACTGGCCGTACACCACTGGTGATCGTCGAGGGGACACTGAATAGTGCACGGTACATCCAAACCGTCATCGAACCCATCGTTCTACCATTCCCAGACTGGCAAGGGAACTTGCTGTTCCAACAGGACAATGCACGTCCGCATGTATCCCGTGCCACCCAACGTGCTCTAGAAGGTGTAAGTCAACTACCCTGGCCAGCAAGATCTCCAGATCTGTCCCCCATTGAGCATGTTTGGGACTGGATGAAGCGTCGTCTCACGCGGTCTGCACGTCCAGCACGAACGCTGGTCCAACCGAGGCGCCAGGTGGAAATGGCATGGCAAGCCGTTCCACAGGACTACATCCAGCATCTCTACGATCGTCTCCATGGGAGAATAGCAGCCTACATTGCTGCGAAAGGTGGATATACACTGTACTAGTGCCGACATTGCGCATGCTCTGTTGCCTGTGTCTATGTGCCTGTGGTTCTGTCAGTGTGATCATGTGATGTATCTGACCCCAGGAATGTGTCAATAAAGTTTCCCCTTCCTGGGACAATGAATTCACTGTGTTCTTATTTCAATTTCCAGGAGTGTATTTAAGTCGTCTTGTATCTTCCTATAGTCACTCAGCTTCGACACCTTCCTGTATTTCACAGCATCATCAGCAAACAACCGCAGATTGCTGCCTACCCTGTCTGCCAGATCATTTATGTATATAGAAAATAGCAACGGTCCTATCACACTTCCCTGGGGCACCACCGATGTTACCCTGTCCCCGATGAACACTCGCCGTCGAGGACAATATACTGGGTTCTGTTACGAAGTCTGCGAGCCAGTCGCATATCCGGGAGCCTATTCCGTATGCACGTGCCTTCGTTAACAGTCCGCAGTGGGATGCCGTGTCGAATGCTTTTCTGAAATCTAGAAATATGGAGTCTGTCTGTTGCCCTTCATCCACAGTTCGCAGTATATCATGTGAGAAACAGTGCTTTCTAATGCCGTTCCGATTCGTGGACATTAGCTCTTCGGTTTCTAGGAAAATTTATTGTCTTCGAATTGAGAATGTGCTCTAGAATTCTGCAGCAAACCGATGTTACGGATATTGGTCTGTAATTTTGCGGGTCGAAATCATTCGTATTCCCTATCATCAATTTTATGTGCTCGTTGTATTTTGTGTCGCTATTTGACGTCATGTCTGCGTATTTAAGGCAACATTCCTTCCATGTATCCAGATGCTATACTATTTATGCACGGTTAACACTATGTGAAATTCTTAGACGAACTGGAAATCAATCAGTCTGGTCTCCCTTACAATTATTCTTAGAAGTCACTTCCCTGTATACAAAAGCATGAATAGCAAACACTGGCCCTGGATGGCAAATCACGCGCTTAACAGCTTTAATTCCGTAGCGTTTAACATTTTAGGCAGTTAGGAAACAGCATTCGTGTCAATACATTCGTCAAGCAATCAAAAATTGCTGCCTGACGTTCCTCTAAGTGTTTCGTTTCCATTGGCAATGCACAGAAGGTGACGTGATGTGTATGTTTGACCCGACATGTGTTTCGACATGTGGATGGTTGTCAAGTACACCTACACATAAGACAAGAAATCAATCATTTATTAAAGTTTCATTCCCATCGGAAGGTTTCTCAAATACCGATTGCGCAACTGTTATGTCCGCCTGTACCATTCTGCAATGAACTTCTTAAGACAGATATTTTTATGACCAGTTTAATGAGAGCGTTGCTTATATCTTTGATGCGATTTATTTGCTATCATCAGTATCTTCGATGGCATAATTTTCTCTTTTGTTACAACCTCTATCGTGTATATCTTTTGCTAATAACTAGAAGGATAATACTTTTGCATTAGTTACACCGTACATAACGTAGCTTTGTGTCATAATGAAGTGCTGTCTTAACGAAAGAAACGCAAGGAAAAATTCAAAGTCGAATCGGATCTCGACCTATTTCTCCGTGGGGTAGAAATTACTAAGTGGCTATCAATGTAAAGTGACACGCGAGATAAAATGTAAAAAAAAAAAAAAGTGGTGGCCTTTTAAACTATAGGGCTGACGAGTCTGACATGGAATGCGCATGTGAAATGGAACAAGCTTGATCGTGTCAACTGTGTGTTGCTGATTATGGGTTTGAAGAGACTATACATCTAAGGTCATCATTATCTTATTGATCCTCAGGACGGAATCCACGTATCCCATTTGTCTGCGTCCAAAGCATATCCTACTTGCAAGTGTGAGAACGTCTTCTAAGTGTCTATGTAGCGTGTATCTGAGGCAGGAAGAGTGAACCAGCATGCTATTCACACAGTGGGATGGGGGAAACCGCCAAAAAGCCACATCCACGGTGATCGACTCACCAGCCCTCGTCGTTAATCAGTCGGGTCAGGCTAATCTCCCTCTGTCCCGAATACGACATGTTAAGGCGCTCGACTGCCCAAGTGTGTACACACTGTATATAATATTTAGAAGAAATAATGTTTGTGAAATGGTTCAAATGGTTCAAATGGCTCTGAGCACTATGGGACTCAACATCTTAGGTCATAAGTCCCCTAGAACTTAGAACTACTTAAACCTAACTAACCTAAGGACACCACACACACCCATGCCCGAGGCAGGATTCGAACCTGCGACCGTAGCAGTCCCGCGGTTCCGGACTGCAGCGCCAGAACCGCACGGCCACCGCGGCCGGCGTTTGTGAAATGATCACGTAGAATCAGTTAGAGGAAAGGAGAACGGAATACTTACAATTAGGTATTTTATAAGGGTTCTGGGAAAATGCAGTGCACTTGTAAATAAAATACAAGGTTCTACTTCCATCGGTCTAGAATATTGTTTCACTGTGCAAGCATGACAATATACAACGAAAGAACAGAGAGACATGCTGTTCGGATCGCAACAGGTAAATATAGCACATGCGAAAGAGCAACAGAAATGCTCGGGGAACGTATATGGGAATATCTGGAAGAAATACGACGTATTCTTGCGAAAATAATATAAATGAGCTAATTAATTAAATCTCGCAGAAACGCATGCAAGAAGCAACCTCCCCTCCCCCTCCCCTTGCCAGTGATGGGAACAAGAAGAAAACTTGATGTGTGGCAAAATAACAACCACCATTCGCCTTATAGGACTTTCCTTTGATATTCCTCCATCTTGTCAGCTTTTCCGACATTATTGTTGGTAGCAAAGTCATAATCTCGGAGTATCTCCTTTCTGGCATGGAACATTTTGTCAGAACTTATTTTTTCATTCGTGGCTTTTATTAAGGGATGATTTCTGCACCGTTCTTCCTTGAGCCTTTCGTCATTGGCAAAGAAATCTTGCACAAAATAAGAAACAAAAGTGGCTACTAGAAGTTCGGAGAGCGCTATTTCGGCTCCTATGAAACACACTGATGTACCGGAAGGAATTGAAAATACGTTTTCCAGTTATGGGTATTCAGCACAGGAATGGAACATTGCATTTTGAATGGAACAGAACTTGTGTAAAAATCTAATTAAATCATTAATTTTAACGTAGAAGCTGCATCACAAATTATGATAGCTACGCTCGATTAAACTGACGAGTGAGAATCGATTGCCTTATTGAGCTTCAGGCAGTATTGTTAACAGAACAGAAATAACATTCATTTACAGCAGTTACTGTTTGCAAAAGTGTACGACCTTACGTAATAATTTTTTTTTTTTTGTTTGAGTTCGGCCAGTTACAAATATCACTCATTAACGCACTGCAAATTTGAAAATTCATCTCTGGTCGCAGGTGACTTTTTAACATTCATGATAATCATTCATTAACAGCAGATCGATTGAATGAGAGGGGAGCATAGCACCGTGCCTCGAATTACGATAAAAACACGCTGCAGTGATAACACCTAACTTCCTCTGTGGTACGAGGAATCATACTAGTCGTTAGAAACGAAGTGCGTGCTGCAGGTAACGTAACTGAAAACACGCCGAACTATATTCCTATCACTTTCAAATATTTTTAATTGCCCCATTTGCAACTAGGAAGCTTAGAAAACCAGCGAAGTATGGATTAACATAAGCCGTTTTTTTCTAAATTTGTGATCTTTCTTCGAGTTTTCCTCTTTTGATATTGGGCCGTACGTACTGCGCTCCAGAAAGTAAGATCTGTTGTAATCTTTTCCACAAGATTACGTCATTCATTCGGTAATGCAATATAGAAACTGCAGCGTCATCATCTGAAGTAATTACAAAAACGAGCCTAAATTTGAAATTATTTTACATGCTGATACGTTTAAATCCATATAGGGCGATTTGGATTAGTTTAATTTTAAATGCCGCTTGGAACTAAATTACAACATAAATTTGATGCACATTTTTAAACAGCGTCTCCTTTGAACGACACATGTTGACGATTGCTGCTTTTGTCACGTTACTTGGTATCCGATCCGGAATTAATGGTAAATGCCATTAAATAGTACTTCATTATAGCTCCATTACTATATTTGGCCGTTGTTCGTATGAATTCGAAAATCGCTGCGCCACAAGCGAAGATAAATTGTCTCACGTCTTAATATCTCCCGCAAGTCCAACTTTTATGCTGTGAAGAAAACATCAACTGGTTTGTTTGTGATCAATGCGATAACAACGTAAACAAGGGTATCGCCACGTCTTTACTGTGGCAGTGAACATAGTATTTCATTTTCAAATTAAACTCGCAGTGATTTAGGTCTCTGTGAATTACAAATCATTCCAAAAATGTACACAGTACAACAGTCAGACAGTATTCTGCCACCTCTACAGACAAAAACATATATGTGTTACAACAGACTTTTTGTTTGGTACATTCGTGTTACAACAGACTTTTTGTTTGGTACATTCGTATTCACATTAATTCTGTATTATTATCTAGAGCGCTCTTCTTCAATCATATTGAATGATTGTAGGTTTGAACACTGTTTTATGACGATTTGAGTTACAGAGACTACTGTTTTCGTTGATAAAATGTCATGGGCACCACCAATTCCACTATTCGTCTCCTCGAAACTGTATTATACTAGTGAATAAGAAATCAATATAACGTATTACCGTTCAAAAGTTACTAGTTCTTACATGTTCGGTTTACATTTACTACGTCCATTCAGAAAGCATTCCTTTCAGGCCTTTGTAACCAAACGAACCCATCCCACAATATAACATTCAATTAATTTATGTTAGCGCACTACGAAGTCGGGAATGTCGTCGTAATACATGAGTTTGATGAACTGAATAGTTACCGCCAATATACGACAATGGTTCTCGAAATATAAATTTTAAATACCACTATTAATTTTTTTTCTAAAATTTTGGCCAATACCTTTGCGGAAAGCTATATGATACAATTTATGGAAGTGCATCACGAGCTACCAAAATCCACTACGTCGTGAATAATGTCGAGACCTAACAAACACTGTACACTATAACGCGTAAGAATCATTATGATGTCACAGTACCTTCTGTTTAAAATTGAGAACCAGCTAAATTTTATCGTTGTTCTTAGTCGATCTGACTAACACCTACAGCTGTTACTATCGTTAATAATTAGACGTACTGCAGCGTTTTTCGTGTGTAATCATAATGTGTCGTCAATAATAGTGACAGTTTCATTAACCCTAGATAATTAAACCTTCGTAAAATTTACGATTGTAGTGGGTATAAAACAGGACATTTTGTACTTAATTTGGTGTGTAAAATGCCATTGGAGATATAATAACTGTAATTAACTAATGCCCAACCTATAAATTGTGATTCCCCTTGAATAAATATGGAATAGTACAATTTACGATGGTTTAGTAACAATGTTACATTTTCTCCCCTTCAGTGTTCTAGCGCTAAGTGCAACAGTAGCACCGCATGTACCAGCAATATGACATCAGCGGCTCTGACTTTCACCATCGGAAACCGTTAGCCGACGCAAAACCCAGTGCACGCCGCAGAAAAGAGCGAGTTTGCAGAACAGCCGCGTTGGCAACTGCCAGCTAAACGTTTGACGGGTTCCAAGTAATGATTATACAGCCTCCACTTGTTTTCATTCTCGAAGCTCAATTAGAGTCATTTCCCAAACACGTCGACAACGTTTCGTATTTGAAACAGCGGTAAAACAGTAGCCGCTAAAACTGACACCAGGCGTGGCGGTACTAAACAACAGTATTGAATAAATATTCGCTCAGTGACGTAGCTGTGACGATCGAGGTGAACTGAGAGGGATAAGCAACACAATTCACAAAGCGGGTACGGTCTAGATTCCACAGAGAAGATCCGTAATGTGCTACATAATCGGATGAATTCTGTATTACCCGTAGAAACGTGTACTGGGAACATAAATTCTTAATTTAATCTGAGACTTTCGCGGGTAAGCTTAATCGTTGCAAACGAGATTTGTTTTAGTTCAGTGTTACGTACGTACAGTCTTTTATGCTGCATATGCTTGGAGTCATCTTCAGATCTTTAAACAGGGAAAACGAAAAAAAAGCAAGAATTAATGGAACATATGTTAATCAGATTTGTTTCGTATGTTCTGATTGACTTCAGCGGAAATAAACTTCAACAGAAAGTGGACAAACGTAATACCCTAATTTGATAATTGAATCAGAAAATAATTATAATTAGACTAAAGTAATGCGTAAAAGGGTGTAGAAAAAAAATAGTACACGCTAACAATGCTGTAACAGAACAGACGATGAGTGCGTATTCTACAAAGCTGAAGACAATGACTGTTAGACAAGGAAAGGAATAACCAAAAGAGTAAAACATAGCACGCGGCGGTTTTGGTAAGCTAAACAGGGTTTGCAAAACTACTCGTCTGATGGATCTGAAGTGTAAAGTATACAATCAGAGGATATTACCAGCTTTGACTTGAAGCCGTGAGACGAGGACTTTAAACGTGAAAGCCATTCAAAAACTTATGGTAGCACGCCGGGAAATGGAGGGGTGTGGGATGGGAATTTCAAGGAGGGAGACGAAAACAAGTGTATCGAGGAGTAGAACGGCGTGGACGTGGAATGCGTAAATTTATGATTACAACGAAAATGAAGGTGTGGCGGTTGGGACGAGTAGCTTGGCGAATAGACAGCGAATGGGCCATGGAAATTCTTTCCTGTATTCCGAGAGGTAAGAAATAACCGCACGAGGAAGACATGAGAGGTTGGTTGCGTACATTAGAAAACATGCTTGAACAATTTAGATGTGTATCAGTCACTCTCATGTACAAAACAGTTTCAAACGTCTGATGACTAATGAGTTAACTGTTTTCACTTCGTAATTTTGTGGAGCTATAAAGGTGAAAACGCTTAGAAAAGGTTTTAAATTATATTTGAAGTTTGCTGGAAGTTGCCAAGTGCTCTCACTATCAAACAATGCGTGAGTAAGCCTATAGATGGGTAATTTGCCTTCATTCTAAGAAAAAGTTAGTTTTTCATGCATCTCATGGTTTTGATATACCTCCCGAACTGTTAGTCGCACAGTGATATGATTTTGGAGGTACATTCAGTGGTATATGTGGATACTGTCTTCAAAATGTGTTGAGAATAGATTCAGTAGTAAAGAAAAATTAAACGTCGTGTCTGATGCTGAAGTCCTAGTGCATGAATAGCAGAACTGTAATAAGCGATAAACTTTTTTATTCTTAACATATCTTGTGAGGGGTGTCAGCAAAAAAATTTTCGAAAGGGTAAATTTTGTTTGAAGTCTCTAAGTGGTGGATATAGTCTGCGTAATTTGCGTGCCATGAGTTACAATGGCTCAGGACATAGCCTCCACACAGTTTCTAACTTAACTAATACTTGACTTGTTGTTTTAAACCATGAGCGTAAGATTACAACTCTAAATGAGTACATTACGAGAGCATTTTGAACTTTTAAATTCGGTAAGTAATTACATGAAATACTACAAATCAAATTTGCGTTGCCCCTGGAAGCTGGGACGGTACACCATTTTATAATATAGATAATTGGAGGATGTAATAAGTTGAAAAATCTAGATTACGCCTCTATCCGGTAGTCTACCCATGTGTGACGATGATGTATCTGATCGTTACAAGTTATGAAATTAGCGTGTTCCTCTTGACGAGGTCGCATTTCTCGCACGCAAATTCACATCTCAGACGCTATTGCAGCTTGGGATTGCCTTGTTGCCCCCCATATCTCCTTATAGTAGTTATTCAGCTACAGTTGAACAGTACATTTGAAATTTTGTGTCTTTCTTACACGTTTTCCTCGCTCGGAAAATATAATCGTCTGTTTATCGCTTAACACACAGAACAGAAAACCACAAGCTCCGTGAGTAATACATAGCTGATACAAAGTTTTTTAGATGTTATTTGCTGATGAAAAATGCGGGTATTTCGTCTTACTTTTCTAGAAAGCGAAGAAGTTAAGCCACAGTGCTGTAACGATAATGAAGTGATACAAATCTTCACGAGACAGGTGGGGAGAGCACACCGCAATAGACTGGACGTTTCAGGCGGTACATAACGATTTTGTAGGCTTCTATAAAATTATTTTGTTAATTATTTTAGCAGCAGAATTAAACAAACTGTATGACGTTTTCTGCCACTCTGTCGTTCTGGTTCGGCGTTTCAGGTGCTTCTCATGCTATACTAAAATTCAGTTTCTGTCAAACCATGTCAAATTGCGTTACTCAGATTTAACTTCTCTGTATTTGTCTTGTCCGATTTTCTTACGAAGCTCATCTTACTTCTACCTACATATTCAAATTTTGATGTAATAAGTCTGGTTTATTTCCTTATATGCACAAGACACGACTTGTGTACCGCCTGGAATTTGCTAACTTATTTAAGGTGGGACCTTTGCAGCATCAATTTGCGTCATAGTGACACGATAGTAATATGTTTTCCCTTAAAATAGTTACTCAACAAAATCTCTCAGGCACTCGAATAAAATTTGTGTACTGGGAAGTTGGAAGTGGAAAACAGTGAATGTTCTGTAGAAGTTTTATCTGATATACAGACCTGCTTTCGTCATATAAAACCATCCAGAAACAGCAGTTGACTATCGTCATAATTTACGATGAGTCTAACTGCGGAAACGAAACGTTTGAGATACGCAACTTCAGACGATCCCTGTTGCTGCTCATTGTGGCATGTAAGGATCGTAGCAAGTACCGGAAATCAATAGTAGCTATCTTACGGTCACGAAGTCTACGAGAATTTTATGCTATTAATACCGGAAACATACGCACAAGTACGGAAAATACTGACACATAACAGTGCAATATTCACAATACTGAATTTTAAGAACTAACATCTTAAATCAAAAGACTATACATAGAAAGAATGATAAACAACAATTTTGACTGAATTTGCTTGCGAACGCATCTACCGAACTGCATCCCTACGCTCAATGTTTCTGTGTTTGTTGTTGCGTCCACGTTCTTTCTGTTGAATGTCGATCACCATTCCCTTCTGGGTAAAACAGTCTTGTTCTATAATACATTATTATGGTACACACATGTAGCCTTATGATTAACAGGCGCCACCCAAATTATTATAATGCCGTCTCTAGTTGCAACACGCGTCGCTTACAAACTATGAGAGAACGTTTTCTTCCAGATCGTTGCATTTGTTGAACGCATCCAGTTGTTCAATAAGGCGAATGCCGCCCCACAGTAGAAATGAAGTTTTATTATCTCCTTTTGGGTTTTATGGTTCTACAGTACAAAAATAGTTTTGAAAGATGTGGAACAACTTTTGTCACCATCCTTGCTTTATTACCGCTGTTAACTGAAGCGGTTTGCAGAAGAAAGATTAATCCACAAGAGCGTATTTTATATGCTTGGTTAAATTAAAAGACAAGAACATAAACACAATAATAAAAATCATTTTATGTAGAAGAAAGTTCTTCCTTTCGTTACTCGTTACCAGAATGTGTTGCATTCGAAATCATAGCAGATAAGGTGACCAAAGTAATCCTTAGTAAACTGAGGTTTAGTAATTCCCGCCTCATATACCTTCCATTGCAAGGTAGACTATGATTTTTGGTGAACAGTATGTTAAGGTCGCTTCCAGTTCCCTCCACAGAGCGTGGTAATAGTGACTTGTTTTATATTTCTGTGGGTCTACTATTAGTACAATTTTCCGTTTATGGTTTCTACAAGAGCCGTGTATCTACTCTGCAGAACATTCCTGTGTTCATCAATCAAATGCAATTAGCTATATTCCTAAGTAGGCCTTTGCGAGATGCATTAATTTAAAAAAAAGTATTTTTTTTCCTAGCATTCTTTCAACGAAGAAAAGTCTATCACTTTCTGCACCCATGACAGCCTCAGAGGTTTGTCCCTTTCATGTGCCCATGAAATGTTACTATCAAGTAGGCTACTTGTATGACAAGGTTGACCTCTAAATGATCACTAATCGTTTAGTCAAGAGCAACGGTATTTTTTTTCTTTTGTTAGAATGTGCGGGACGCTTATTTTTAAAATTCTATGTATCTAGAGCCGAATGCCAGTCATTGCGTCAGGGTGGAATATTGTGATGGACTAGCATAGCATAGGGCAGTTTCGTTCGGTTAATGTTTCGTCGTCATAGGTCATCGTTAGTGGAAATAGTATCCTCGGAGATGATGTTGCCTGACACACTATTATAAAATGAGGAGCAAAGGGCGCTTTCCTCCTCAAGGGAGGACAACTGTACTTTCATCTCTATTTATGTATTGTTCTCTGTGTAATGCTGCCTTTTACGTGCAAATATATCCGAAATCTTTTGTTGATATCTTGTACTATGAGTTTTCTGTAGCTGTCCACGATGTGGTACTAAACTAAAACATGGAAGTGAACAAAAACGGTGTGTACGTGATTATGATTCATTACTTTTAATACAGTGTGGGACAAACGCAGAAATTATGCTCCGTGTGGTTGGTGTTTCCGGAATCTAAGTTGGCTGTTACGGAAAAGGCACGTAGTTCTGTCCCAATCCCTAGAATGCTGGCACGTACAAACTTCAGCGATAGAGACGGGTATTTCTGTGCGTAACTTTTCGTGGCATTTAATCCCTTGCTGAAACAGACATTATTTAAAACCCTATGTCGTCAGTTAATTTCAGTTGCATCCGCGGGTTCCTGAGGTTATGACATACCTCTCAATTCCTAGCAGTGAAAGTTGTCTACTTTCCACTGCATGCGGCTTCCGGGCCAACATAACAATATATTACGCCACAGTCGTGACAGGTTGTTTTTTCTAACAGCAATACAGCACAGGAGACAACGGGAGTGTCTGAGGCAATGTAATCGCATTTAGGATGAGCGGGTTTCATTCTCCCCTCGAGACATCCTCATGAATACTCCCCAACGACGCGGAGCTCTGGTACACATATCCCTTACTGTCAGGCAACAATCGCCGTAAGGGTAACAATCACCCACCTACCATCGTTAAGGGGATACGAAGTCGTAAACAATGAGATGTGTAAAGAACTGCCGTTTCATGTATGACGTTTAAATTTATCACTTCTGCGTGACTAACTCTGTTCGTTATAAATTTCGCAGACAGTATCCATGTTGTTGTTGTTGTGGTCTTCAGTCCTGAGACTGGTTTGATGCAGCTCTCCATGCTACTCTATCCTGTGCAAGCTTCTTCATCTCCCAGTACCTACTGCAACCTACATCCTTCTGAATCTGCTTAGTGTATTGATCTCTTGGTCTCCCTCTACGATTTTTACCCTCCACGCTGCCCTCCAATGCTAAATTTGTGATCCCTTGATGCCTCAAAACATGTCCTACCAACCGATCCCTTCTTCTAGTCAAGTTGTGCCACAAACTTCTCTTCTCCCCAATCCTATTCAATACCTCCTCATTAGTTACGCGATCTACCCACCTTATCTTCAGCATTCTTCTGTAGCACCACATTTCGAAAGCTTCTATTCTCTTCTTGTCCAAACTAGTTATCGTCCATGTTTCACTTCCATACATGGCTACACTCCATACAAATACTTTCAGAAACGACTTCCTGACACTTAAATCTATACTCGACGTTAACAAATTTCTCTTCTTCAGAAACGATTTCCTTGCCATTGCCAGTCTACATTTTATATCCTCTCTACTTCGACCATCATCAGTTATTTTACTCCCTAAATAGCAAAACTCCTTTACTACTTTAAGTGCCTCATTTCCTAATCTAATTCCCTCAGCATCACCCGATTTAATTTGACTACATTCCATTATCCTAGTTTTGCTTTTGTTGATGTTCATCTTATATCCTCCTTTCAAGACACTGTCCATTCCGTTAAACTGCTCTTCCAAGTCCTTTGCTGTCTCTGACAGAATTACAATGTCATCGGCGAACCTCAGAGTTTTTACTTCTTCTCCATGAATTTTAATACCTACTCCGAATTTTTCTTTTGTTTCCTTTACTGCTTGCTCAATATACAGATTGAATAACATCGGGGAGAGGCTACAACCCTGTCTCACTCCTTTCCCAACCACTGCTTCCCTTTTATGCCCCTCGACTCTTATAACTGCCATCTGGTTTCTGTACAAATTGTAAATAGCCTTTCGCTCCCTGTATTTTACCCCTGCCACCATCAGAATTTGAAAGAGAGTATTCCAGTTAACATTGTCAAAAGTATCCATATATGCCGGTAAATACCCCTCCAAAATTATAGTGATACCAGACACATTTCAGATGATATGACGTCATAAACAATGAGATGCATGAATATCTATCGCATTGTGCATCACGTTTAAATTTATTACTTCTTTGCTGCGAGCTCTGTTCGGAACACGTTTTGCAGACAGCATCTACATATGCCGCTGAATGTACCCACAAAGTAATGTCATAGTATGACGCGTTTACAAGGAGATATGACGTCATAAAAACTGAAACGCGTGAAAAACTGCCGTTTCATGGATGACTTTTAAATTTATTACGTCTTTGCTTTTAGCTCTATTCGCAACAAATTCGCTGGCGGTATCCACATATGCCACTAAATGTACTTACAAAATTATATCACTGTTCGACACTGAAACTCGCGAAAAAATGCCATAAAATTTCAGTACATTTATTCTTTACTACTAAGACACTCCCGCTGTAGGATCAGCTTACTGAAATCCCTGACACCTGGCAGCGGTTTTAACAGCTTTCAATTGCGAAGCGTAGACAGCTGTATGCGAAAACGATAGCAGTCTATAGAGCTATGAAGAGACGTTGTCATGGAGACGTTTATAACATCGCGTTGTAGATAGGCGATGCAGCCGGACCTATCGTACAAAAACTATCTGGGACCTGTTCACACCAAGTCTACTGCAAGAGTACATATAAGATGTTTTTCTGGTAGAAAACTGGCAAAATGAATACCCGGGGAAATGTCGGGTTTGTCAGCTAGTGACAGTACAAAGATCTAGACTCTTGAGCACTAGTACACCCACTCGTTGTAAACTATGACCCTCGGTAAACGCAACTGGGCACAGATTTTCGAAAATACCACTTCTTATCTTTCTTGCACGCCTTCTTATTAATGAGCCAACCCTATTGCATCATTGCAAAATGCCATTTATAGTTCTAATAAAGATACTGATTGTGAAATGCACAACATTGAGCGCAGAGACCCCCTTGTATTCGTAAAACAGTCCACGGATATTACGGGGAATTTTGAAGAGACAACGAAAGTGGACGAAACCCCCGTCAGATGACTTCTCTTTAATGTCTGTTTCTAGTATCAAACGTGAGTAGGTCTACATGTTTTCAACATGTAAATGTTGCCCTTCCTGAACGTTATTACAGTTAGTGTATCATGGCAAAAGTGTAGTACTACACTAGTGTAGAAATATTCACAACAAGGAGTTGGTAAAAACAAAGTCCTTGTGAGACAGCCAAGATATAATGATCGTAATTAGGCTAGAAATGTCTAGCAGTTCTTATTTAGATGGGTGACGGCCGATGCCGATTTTATTTTATTTTAGCATACTTATTTTTTGTGTCAAATACATACTCTTTGTTGACAACTGTAATATTGGACAATGAGAGATTTTATATATGTAGTCGGTGTGTGCATTAAACGCTCTGTTCTAGAGACTCAACAAGGCGGGCCTTGATGTCGAAACAGTACATAAAGAAAGAAATAGAAAGAGTGAGGAGAGAATAAATAAACCGATCTAATCAGTTTAACCACATCCCAGGATTCATTAGTGGTACGATACATCTAACAGTCAGCAAATATCCGCTCGAGATAACTGTCCACAACCGCCATAAAAGACCAAGACAATGGGGAAAAAATGGATGGAACACTGGATGCTTAAGAAAATCGTACAAGATAGCACCCAGGGAACGAGATGCCCAGCTAATTTAAAGGTCTGGTGTAAAAAGGCCTTCACATGTTTGGGCGTTTCGGGATACCTGTGTGAATTTGTGATATGGAGTGTAGAACTAATGTCGTATTATCGCAGGAGTTCACAGCCCCTAAACTTTATGCCCGAGCTAGGTGACACAGTAGTAGTCGAGTGGGCGTTGGTTCCAGAATAAGATCAACGCGAAGTGCCGGGTTCGATTTTCAGTGTTGCACATGGTTTAAATCTGTCATGAAGTTTCAAAACATCGTACTCTTCGCCGCAGAGAGAAATTTTCATTCTGGAAACAGCCAGACATTGATTTTACGTGGTTTCCCTACATCTCTTAACGTGAATGCCAGAATGGTTGCTTCAAAAAACCACAGACAAGTTCCTTTTCAGTCCTTCATCAGTCACTTATGACCTCGTGATCGACTGGTCGTTAAATCCAAATCTTACTTTTCTTTTTAAGCGTATAAATATTTTGTGAGAGAACAGTTACGCTGTAGAAGGAAAGAACGAATCACCGGTACGCCAGTTACTCCAGAAACAAGGCCGGTATTGAATTACGATGATTAAATCCGCCAGTATGAGGTCATTCACACGAATGCTAGAAGGAATCCTTTAAATTTCGGTTACCTGATAAATCAGTCAAATCTAAAGGCCGTAAATTCAACTAAATACCTAGGATTTTCAATTACGAACAACTTAAATTGGAAAGAATACGTAGAACATGTTGTGCGGGAGGCGAACCAAAGACTGCAATTTATTGGTAGAACGCTCAGAAGATCCAAAAGATCTTCTAAAGAGACTGCCTACACTACGCTTGTCCGTCCTCTTTTAGAATACTGCTGCACGGTGTGGGATCCTTACCAGAGGGGATTAAAGGAGTACATTGATGAAGCTCAAAGAAGGGCAGCACGTTTTCTATTATCGAGCAATAGGTGAGACAGTGTCAGGAACATGATACAGAATATGGGGTGGACATCACTGAAACGAGGGTGTTTGTCGTTGTGGCGGGATGTTCTCACGAAATTTCAATCACCGACTTTCTCCTCCGAATACGAAAATATTTTGTTGACGCCGACATACGTACGGAGAAACGATCATCATGTTAAAGTGAAGAAAATCAGAGTTCGCACGGAAAGATGTAGGTGTTATTTTTTCCGCGCGCTGTTCGAAAGTGGAATAATAGAGAATTATTGTGAGTGTGGTTCTTTAGACCCTCTACCAGGCACTTAAGTGTGATTTGCAGAGTATCCATTTAGGAGTAGATGAAGTGATCTATCTTCCTTTCAGAAAGTATATGCTACAGTAATTAATGAAAGATTTGACCCTAAACGACTTCCCGACTGAAGATTCGTCATCAGACTGAATTCCACTCTCACAGACATAATCGAAAAAAGGGAAGAATTCAGGTAACGTAATTATGAAGTTTATTTCAGTCGATGTTCATCTGAACTGTTGAATGACTATACTGGTTCTGACGGGTTAGTCATCGCCAGTAGCCCATAAGAGCTTCTAATCCACTAGCTGTGTCAGGGCAAGCTATGGGAGTCAACATTTTCATGACACATTACAACACTCCAGTCCTCTTTCAACTGCAAAGTTTATTTCAGTCAACGCTCATATGAGCTGTTTAATAGCTATATCAAATTCGAATGGCTTGTCATAATCAATTGTGCGTAAATACGTCTTGGCCGATGGCCGCGCAAAACCATGACAGGAGCCAACATCTGAAAGACACTTCTGCTAGAGGACGAATTTACGTCCACTAATAACGGCAAACCTTTCGAAAGCATTGACTAAAATAAATTTTACATTTCAAAGAAGACTGAAGTATTATAGTGAGACTGTCATGAAAACATTGATTCCAGTAGCATGCTCTGATGCAGCCGACGGGTTAGAAGTATTTATGTGCAAGTGACAGCGAAATTGGTGTAGTCATTAAACAATTCACATGGGCGTTGATCTACAATAACTTTATGAGTGATGCTCACCCGCCTATAACATTAAATATTGTCAGGGAACCTACGTACACTGCACTCACTGTTTATAAGAAACTGTTCCCCGAAAAGAGAACTGTTAGATGGAGTGACCACACCAGGATGTCTTCTACGGCCATAGAACGGAACACATAACTGGGAAAGGAGCAGAATTAAAATAACCTACGTGCAATATATTCGTTGTTTACAAAACAGAGTCCCCCCGTTACACAAGAATTATAACTGGTAATACAAAAAATTTTGTTTTCATGGTGAAGTATTTACATTAATGTATGACCAGTTTCGATGCTTAATACATCAGCATCAGGTGTAACATACTTGGCTGCAAATAGTACCTCGATATGGAACTCTAATATCACAACCATCAGAGTGTGTATCACTCGGGTTCACATTGACGTGCCATTTGCAGCCAAACAATATATATCTAATGATGAGTATCAGGACATTGTAACCAGCCATATGTTAATGAATCTCGAAATAGAAATTTATTTTATTAGTAACAGTATTGCAATCGGCACGTCCCAGTGACAGTACCATCATTTCAAGGATTATTACTACATCGCGAGAGAATTCAGCAATTGTATTGACGTTTAAAATTTTTTTAATTCCGTTCATTTTCCTTCTCAGTTGCAGATTTGTATTAAGTCTACAACTTTGCTTCCGACGTTTTTCACGAAATTCGAGGGTTTATTGTGAGTAACTTACAAAAAATTTACGATTAAAAGTACTGATCATTACTGGCTGCTACTTTCTCCCATTTTTCGGGCAGCATACGAATCCTGCGGCGTAAGAACAGGGCCTGTTTTGAGGAGATCCATGAATTGATGCAATTTTTCACTTGTTCATATGACCGGAAGTGCTGATCATCCACAATGTTTGCCATTAATCGAGAAAGGAGATAGTCATGGGGAGAAAATCTCTGGAGAACACGGCGGATGTGTTACGCCTTTCCTCTTTTCGTGTCTGTTGCTGTATTGTGGCCGTTTGTCTTCCAATGCTCGTCTCAAACGCGTGAATTGATTTCGATAATGATCTCTTGTGGTGGTTCCCGCCGGTCTCAGTAGCTTCGAAAACCTTCCAGCGCCATGCCGGTCTTCGAGGTCAAAATGACCGTGCTTCAGGCATTGAAACGATTCTCTTCTCGTTCTAATAGGAGCTTCACTATTATCTTTTTCCAGCATTTTATGAGCCTCAGCTCCAGATTTCTTCATGTTAAATAAAATTAAAACGCCCCACAAATGACAAAAACTGAGCTCATATATTGACATCGAGATTAACTTAATGCTGGGATCACAAATCGACTAATATTTTGATGACGTTATGTTTACAAATGCGACAACTTATTGTATAACATTTACGACCTAGCACCTGCACCAACACTTGCCGCTACTGCTGCCTATTGCAAAACGGCGGAAGTAAAGTTGCCGACCTAATAATTTTGATATCCCTGGAACATCATCAGATCTATGTAGTTGTGTCAGCAACCCATTGTTTCTGTATTGTAACCATAGTTTAGAATACATAGATGATACAGACATGACAAGTTGCTGACACAGCAACATAGATGTGAAGATGATCCACTGAGGTCGAAAGTAGTTAGGTTGTTAGGGGGAAGAGACCAAACAGCGAGATCATCGGTCTCACCGGATTAGGGAAGGATGGGGAAGGAAGTCGACCGCGCCCTTTCAAAGGAACCATCCCAGCATTTGCCTGGAATGATTTAGGGAAATCACGGAAAGCCTAAACCACGATGGCCGGACGCGGGATTGAACCGTCGTCCTCCCGAATCGAAAGTAGTCACATTGTAAAAATATGGGAAAATAAACGATATATAACATTTTTTTCAAGTGTTATTATTGGCGACCCTATCAGGATGTTTTCTTCAGTCATGGAATAACTGAAAAAGGAGAATTCAAGTGTTTTAAGTGGAATGTGATGAATACATGAGTGTGTAGTGAGGCACATTCTGGGGTTTGGGAAGGTGAGCCTGCCATGTGTTGTATCTCCCTAATCACAAGGGCTGGTGAACCACAGAGCCCGAATGTCGTTTGTACGCGGTTTCCAAGCTTCAATTAAGTAAATACTGGCCGTGTATCCACATTCCACCTCTGGTACAAGCTACACAAACATTTAGAAAAACGTTGTCACACTTGACCATGCGATTTACTCCAGATGCAGACCGATGGAGTACACAACTGGGATCTTGGAGGGAATGGTGGACTGAGGAAGGGTATCCGGCCATGAACTGTCACTAACATTGCCAAAACACATGTTACAAATGCCAACCCTGATGGAGAAATGGGAAAAGGCAAGGGAGAAGATGAAGAAGAAGTTAACGAGAAAGTGTTCCTCTACCCTGATAGGATCTCTCCTCGGACCAGGACATACATATGCACTGTCGCAGTGGAAATGTTAGCTACGAGTGAAGGGCAACGTTACAGACAGGCTGGTTGCTCACCGTGGTCGGGAGACCTGGAGTCGACGAGCACGTGCGGCCTCCAACAGCAGCCGGCGGCGGGGGCGTTGTTGTTGGCGGCGGCGGGCGCGGTGCGGCCGGTGAATTTGTTGGGGTCGAGGATGTTCTCGACGGAGAAGGCTAGCCTGCGCTGGTGCGCCGCGGCCGCCACCGCCCCCGCGGGCGTCGCCGCTACGTCGTTGGTGAGCGAGCCGATGCTGGAGACGCTGTCCGGGCGGCGGTAGTGCGGCGCCAGCTTGTCGTCGGCCGGCGTCGGCCCCTGCGTCGAGGGCGACGGCAGCGAGCTGCTGCACGGCGAGTCGAGCCGCGCCGCCCCCGGCAGCTGCAGCTGGCGCGCCGTCAGGTCCACCGGCGCCGCCGCCGGCTCGTCCTCCACGTTGAGCTCCTCGCTGCAGTCGTCGTCGTCGGCCGCATCCTCCTCCTCCTCGTCCGCGGGGGCGTCGCCCGGCTGCGACGCCGGCCGCTCTTCCGCCCCCGCTGCCGCCGACGCGTCGTCTCTCGCGACGGCGGCGCTCGGCGCCGGAGAGGCTTCCTCGGCCGGCGGCGAGTCTGCCGGCTGCTTGGCCGAGACGAAGTGGTGCTGGTGGTGGTGGTGGTGGTGCAGGTGGTGGTGCTGGCCGAACGAGAAGAGCCTCGGCGCGGGGTCTTCCACCGGCGACGCGCCCGCCGGCTGCTGCGGCTGCTGCGGGTGCTGCTGCGTCTGCTGTTGCTGTTGGCACATCAGTCGCTGCATCATCATCATCGTCATCATGCTGGCAGCGGCCGTGACATCTCCCGGCGGTAAAGTCACTACCTCCACTGCGGCGACCTGTCCGAAATCACTGCACTATCACGAACGTCCACTTATCCCATTACGGACGAGAGAGCCACGTCTACGAGAAGGCTGCTACGTCCCCTTTTCACAGCTGCACTAGTGTGGAACACGCGGCGACATGGGCGCGGCCGTGGTGGCGCGTGTTCGCTGGCAGAGAGGCCGGCCCACACTGACAGCGCCGCCGCCGTCACATGGCGCCCCACCCCACGACGCCGCCGCCACCGCCGCCGCCGCCGCCAGCTCTTAGCACCCCATACAAAAACATGGCGGGCAGATTCATCTCCCCGTCCAAACTGATGATGGAGCGCGTGCAGGCCAGCGCCACCGCCCGGGGGGCGGGGCCCCGCGGCGGGCCGGCGCGCTCTCATTGGCCGCCGGCAAATTTGTGCCCGTGCGGTGGGGGTTCGCCACGTGATTGGGTGCCCCGGTGGTGGGGGAACCGCCCCACTCCTCCGCCTTTCCCGCCCGCCGTGTGCCGCCGCGCAGGGAGCGCGGACACGAGTTTGCGGTCTGTTTAGGGCGCTTGGCGGCCGGCGGATTAGTCATCGGGCCGCTGATGACGGCGCGTCATTAAGCAGCGAGCGGCGCCACGATCGCCTGCCGGCCACCGGGAGAGAATCGCTGCGCCGTCCCGCATAGGAATAGCGTCCTCTGAAACTACACTTCTGCTGCATACGCTCTATATCCCCCACTACGAAAGTACTTTGTTTCCTCCACAACACACCTCCCTCTTCCTTTCACGCCCTTCACGAACTGTAAATCACATATTAAAGATATTCCTATCCCTCAAGTAGTATTTGTTTTTCATTCTTCTTGTTTTAATAATACTGTTTGTTTTATTTAAAAACCTTACTCCAGTGAACGTTGGGCTGATTAGTACAGCTACCGGTTTCCGCGATTATATGAGGAGACAATATCTGTTTCAATGTTATTTTTATTACAAATAACACGTTTCGCCTAGTTAAGGCTTCGTCAAATTTTGAAAGGCTATCAAAGCATTACGTATCATTGGCTATTTGGGCGGTTTGTCAGAACAATAGTAACGAACTGTTTCAAATATCTTCCGGGAATTCAGCCAGGTAACACTTTTAGCGACGGCCGATATTTCGGCGGGAGAACACCCCGCCATTTTCAAGGCAAACTGCAACGGACAGGCGGCGTACATGCAAATTTAAAACCTCGGTTCTCGGACTGAAGCAGGGAAGATAACACACACAGTGAACACTAGTGTCACCAAAGATGCTATCGATAGCGAGACTACGAATTCGCAGGTGAGGTAGCATTGACTCTGTCACTCTTTTTTATTTTTTTATTTTTATTTTTTTTTACCTCACCTGTGAATTCGTAGTCTGTGTGTTATCTTTCCTGCTTCAGTCCGAGAACCGAGGTTTTAAATTTGCATGTCCGCCGCCTGTCCGTTGCAGTTTGCCTTGAAAATGGCGGGGTGTTCTCCCGCCGAAATATCGGCGGTCGCTGAAAGTGTTACCTGGCTGAATTCCTGGAAGTTATTTGAAAGTAGTATACGCCAGGAGAAACTCAGGAGTAACAAACTGAGTATTTTTGGGCCGCACATTTCTCTACGCCCTTAACGCCTTAACACTAACAGCTCAAAAGAAAAGAAAAAAAACTGTCGAGAGCCCAATGATAGAATAGTAGCGTGTGGAGAGAGTTTCATATTGGAATATATTCACTTTATAATGACTTTAAATAAACAGAATTTTTTAACCGATCTTGTGCTAGATGCTCGCGCTGACTTCTTGCACCACTTCGATATTTGCTTTGGGCCGCATGCGGCCCGCGGGCGGCAAGTTGAATACCCCTGATCTAAAGGACGAAACGTTTAACAAAAGACACTTAAAATAGAACTGCCAGATGAAGTGCAGCATAGATCTACACGTACATCGAATGACACGGATATCAGGTGACTAAACGGTCTAATAGACAGGTACATTCAGTGTGACCGTCTAATAGAGTGTTTAGCCAACTGATACCCAGGTCATTCGATGTCCGTGTGGCTCTGCGCTGCGCTTCAGCTGACGGATCTGACTATTTTAAGTGTATCTTTTTCGAAGGTTCTTCCTTTACATGAGTTGTTACCGTCGTCCTGACTAACCGCCGTACCAGCCGATGATATGTAATGTTTGGTAGCGTTTTAAAATCTGAAGAAACCTTAACCAGGCGAAACGTGTTATCAGTTTATATTATAAACATATGCGTACAGTGTGCGTGCCGAACTCAGAAACGAGTTTCGGTAGGATCAACGGAATTATGTGGTGTCGTAGGCCTCTACCCCCTACCCATGAAGAAGGTTCCCGGTTTTACCTGAATGGCATACTTTCGAGGATATAAGGGCTGCGAAGATTCCCCGTCTAAAAATTTCTAGAACATTCCAGAACAGTCGAGAGTATTTGAGAACAATCTATTACATTGGTGAGTATTCAAGGCATTCCACAACATTCCAGAATGTTCCGGAATGTTCCTCAACGATCCGGGATGTTCTGGAATATTACGGAATAGTCTGCATCATTCGGGAAGATTCCAAAATATTCGGAAGCATCCCAGATCAACTCTCGAATGTTGTTAAATGTTCTGGAACACTGTGGACCATTCGAAGCCTTTCTGATGTTTTCTGGAATTAGCCACTGGTGGGGCTACTCGTCGGTAGGCGTATATAAAACAAAACCCGTCGTGGCTTCGAAAGTCAGTGTCTTATCAGTGACGAAGGGAGGAACCGAAAAAGTAGTGCAGTGAGTGAATTAAAACAAACAGTGAAGTGTGAGTAGTCAAAGTGATACAGTGACTGAATACAGATCGAAAATAAAGTTTGAAAAGCGTGTAAAGTGTACTTAGCGTATTTGTTAGTAAAAAGCTGATTTTGAGCTATATTTTAGACAACGCCCAAGCGTAAAAGAGGAGGAGATCTTGCCAGTTCTGAAGCAAAACGGCGAAAACAAAAAGAACAGTGAGAAAACGAGACCGACGAAGAGCGCGAAGCACGTTTAAGTTCCGAACGAACGAGAATGAGAACCGTAAGAAGCAGAGAAACGGAAGAACAACGAAATCAACGGATGGAAGAATCAAGAACTGCGACACAATCTTATTATTACATTTGGCAGTGAACTTTGTTTTCTTTCAAGCCCCGATTTCCTTAATTCTTTGTGATTGGGCACATCGTCTTCCTTTTAGTTGCTCTTCTCGGTGTAAATGATAACAGACAAAATCTCTAATGACACCCATGATGAATATAAACGAGGACAACCATACATACGACGAGCCTTTGTGTTGTCCTGTCCAAAGTAGTGTTAAGAGTAAAAAAGAGCATTATGTTCTTTTCCAGCCAGCCGGTTGGCCGAGCGGTTCTAGGCGCTTCAGTCTGGAACCGCGTGACCGCTACGGTCGCAGGTTCGACCCTGCCTCGGGTATGGATGTGTGTCATGTCCTTAGGTTAGTTAGGTTTAAGTAGTTCTAAGTTCTAGGGGATTGATGACCTCAGATGTTAAGTCCCATAGTGATCAGAGTCATTTGAACCATTTTTTCTTTTCCATATTATGCAATATTTTCCTTGCGATTACCACTGCGCCTCCTTGATGTGATGTTAGTTACATAACAGCTACGCAACACCAAGGATGGATCCCACGCTCGGTCCTGCTGAGCTAGGGACACTATCCACGGGGCTGCTGATCAAGTACCGCTTTCAGAAGGTCCTAAGCCAACCAATGGAAGAGCAGAGATAGGTCACGTGGGCTGTGGGGGTTGGACGGCGAGACAGTGGCCGCAGCAGCGGATCGCACTGTGGTCTACCAGCCATCTTACCCTACGGCCTAGGACCGTTGATAGTATACCGATCTAACGATGTTTTTCCGTTAACTGTCGATATATTCCTGCGTTCACCTATATATATCGATACGGAATGTCGATGTCGAGTACCGATATTCTTATTTTATATTATAGTTTGTTCTCAGTTTTCGATAAATATTTGAAGCTGTTCTTCCGAAATTGTAGTAGAACATAATCTTACTTTCGCTGTGTGAAGGACTATTACAACTTTTTGAGCTTTCAACACATCCAGTCTTGTGAAGAAATAGCACAACAGTTGCGCTAAAAAACAGTTTCTTACGCAACTAGTATGCTATTTCTTCACATTGGCATTCTTCAAAAACAGTTGCTGAAACTGATGAACAAAAATGTAAATGACAACATTTGTCTTTGCAGTGTGCGGAGGCGTTTGAAGGGAAATGCTGACGTCATCGGCACTCGGAGCTACCAACAGAGGCTGCAAAATGTAACTGCGCCACGTAGTTTTGACACTAGAACTTCCCAGCCGCTGGCATCCACAGAAAAAAAAAAAAAAAACAGTCGTTATGTAGTATTCCAGACAAATCCGATATGTGACGAAACGGAACCGACGGACTCCTCGGGCACCTTTCATTGTGCCACTTACCTGCAGTTACCATGCTCAGCAAAGTGGGTATCGCAAAGCGTGAACGTGCAACGTTTTTCTTTCAGTTCTCGCTTGAAGGGGGATAAGTAGGCTGCTAGCTTGTTGGCTTGTTCATGTGCAGAATATCTAATAATAAATCAATTTTGAAACATACAGCTCTAGAACTGGCGGCATATTTACAATGCGCAGCCGATTTTTTTTCTTTTTTTTCTGGTACGTCTATATTATTTCCGTCTATATATCGATAATTTTTCGATATATCAAAGCCCGAAACGATTTTTTTGAAATATCGGAATGCCAATATTTTTAAAAGTATCATCAGTCCTACTACGGGCGTCTCCGCCTGCTCCCCCCAGTAAGGGGCGAAATGCCCTCCACCACTATGCGCGGTTCCATCTGCGGCCGTAGCAGACGGTGGACGAAAGTTATCTCACAGTAAAGGAGAAGGAGATTAAATATCCATTTTTTTCTGGCCACTCTGGTTTTCATTTCACATTCCAGAATGAACAGTATCAGTCCTGGGTGCCCACTTACGCTCTTTAACTCACACTGACACGCACAATGCAGCTCCGTGGCTGATGCCAAGGGGGAGATGATGAAAAAAAGGAAGAAGGTGAAAGCAACGATAATTCACAATCTAGCATTGAGCTTTGAACCACAGACAAAAGTAAACTACGCATATGTCAGTGCAGGCGAAATAACGAATATCGCACACTAAATTTGTAAAATAAGTTGAAAGAATATATGAAAGCGCATGCGTTTTGTCGCAAAAAAGGACTACAAGCACTCGTATGTAAAGAATCACACAGAAAGTAGTTACGCTATATTTGAGTACCACAAACGGCGCCGGCCTGTGTGGCCGTGCGGTTCTAGGCGCTTCAGTCCGGAACCGCGCTGCTGCTACGGTCGCAGGTTCGAATCCTGCCTCGGGAAAGGATGTGTGTGATGTCATTAGGTTAGTTAGGTTCAAGTATGTCTAAGTCCACGGGACTGATGACCGCGGACTGATGACGTTAGCAGTTCAGCCCCATAAGATTTCACACACACACATACATTCACTGATGACCGCAGATGTTAAGTCCCATAGTGCTCAGAGCCATTTGAACCATTTTTTGACCTTCAAATGCATCCCCACTTCCCCTCTCAGACCACGCCGTTCAGGATTTCTAGTATGTTGTTCATGGCAATTCCACCTGCTACTGCACAAAAATTTGTGACTGCACGAATTATTTCCCACATTCGATCTTGATTAGTCTTCATAGACTGGCCTAATCGTACCAACGGTTTAGTGGAGCCCTTACAAATTGTAAAATTGAAGTTTGTGCAAACTTTACCTAACAATTTTGTGAATTTCAAAGAGATAAATATAAAATTACATCGTTGTGTTCGTCAGGCCTTCTGACTACTAAACTACTGAGGTTTTAAGGGTTAAGTTTGGATCGGATTGTCAACGTAGTTTTAGCGTAACGTTTACAAAAATCGTTTTTCTTTCATGATCCTCAAGGACACGTTTCAATTAATAATGTTATCGAAGTAGCGACTATGCTGGTGGCGTAATAGCCTAATAAATAGAAAACACAAAAAGTCGAGTATCGGGAATGTTTCGTGTAGTCTGAAATGTTTGCACAGTGGTAGGAGGTATGCGTCGATCAAACGATCAAAATGCTATAAATCCTGACTGGTGAGGGATAAATGGAAAGGGGGAGGGAGGGATGCATTTAAATGTCACTTTTTTTTGTACTAGCAGTTTGTACTTAGTGAGCGAGAGAATATGAAATCCTTTTCAGCGTGGTTCACGAAGACCAGTAAAAACATCGCGGTTTGCATAAATCGACAGCGGTTGGGACAGCTGTATCACCCTGTATTTGCAATTATTCAGTCTTAAAAATGCTGGAGAAAACAACAATAAGAAAGAGATGTTAAAACATGCCCGCCTCAACTTGGCACAACACGGGCAACGGATACTTGGATCTGGATGCTGGAGTAAGTCGAAACCAGTGTCCCTCATAGACCTACACTGTAAACAGATCGTAGTAACTAAGAGGCCAATTCAATTTTCGAGTGGGCGCACTGGATTACTGAGTACCCCACTGCGGAATATCGCAGTGCTGTAACATAGCGCAGAGCCCTGCGACATGGCAGCTCTAGATGTTTGTTTACCTGACCCTTCTCCCCCCCCCCCTCCCCCCTCCTCACCTCTAGTCTCCCTCCTTGAAACAGAGCCCTCAGTATTGCATTTTTTCGCAAAGAAAAGAGTTGTAGGCTATTCCGTACTTGTTTCTTTCTCACAATTTTGAAAATGTGTGCCATTTTCATTTATCTAAGCAAAGGATTGAACTGTAAAAGCACCTTTTCACGAAAGTATTTATCATAAGGATCGCAACACATGTCAGTAATGTTTTTTGTACACATTTCGCGATGTAAGAGTCGTTAGCCAATAACTAGTGTTTTTTGTTTATTTGTTTGTAGGTCCAATGATTTTATAAAGCTTGAGAACGTATCTGCATACCTTCAAGAACTCGACGAAGCCGAGAGACTACTATGTTTGTGCAACTGATCTACTGTGCGTACAATATATTTGTAAAGAGTTACCATAAAATAAGTAAAATTAAAATGTGTAGTCATTTTATGTTACTTACAAGTTAACTGTCTCTCACATGTAAATTAAATAATGCATTTCTTCCCTTTGTTACATATTTTTACCGTTAGTTCCTACATTCAGGTGCTGATTAAACCTTTGAAACAAATATTTAATAATATTACTGCAAAATATACATATCTAACTGGTTCCTAAAGAAATTATAACTTCGTGCTTACTCGTGCAAAACAAATCGGCGCGCCTGCTCGAAGGTTAAGAGATACCGTGAGAAATGTTGGCGGGCAGTTTAAATATAAAGCAGCAAGTGAAAAGAAAGTGAGTGTAGACCGTTCGTTACAATCTTCCTGTGGAAGAGATACTTGCCACTTGCGTTTCCGGGTTTGATTTAAAGTAGTTGGATATCTTCTTTGTTATTTCTAAACCAGGGCACTGTGCTTTTGGGCTCTGAATCAAGAAAGTGGATCATCTTCTTGGTCAAACCGTTCCTGTCTATCCATTTGAGGTGAAATAAAATCGTACACATCTTTCGCTGATTGTGTCTTTAATTATCCCCGTTCTGTCTCAGTCTTACTTGCCGAATCTATTTTGTTGGATTCTCGAAATTCGATCCGACGATTGCCCTAAAGATTTGCACTCTCTTTTTCTCTAGTTCCTCGAGAAGTCCTTTATTTTAACTTAGGGATAGGGTTTCTGCTGCTCGCATAACTGTTTGCTTCATAAATGTTTCACAGTTAGCGTTTTGTGAACGACATTTGTGCTGTTGGAGATCGTGCGCGTGGTTTTATAGTAAATAAGAATTGAAGAATCCACTGATGATCGCGATATTTATCGCTGAAACTTGTTTGGGGGAATAAATAAATAAATAACAAAAGTGTTTTGCATCAAGGTGGACCCACAATCGTCTATTGTTGCCTAAACTACATGGTTTGCATCCTTCCTGTAGATTTCATGCCATATGTTCTGCATAACCTTTTTTGTTGGCAGTCACGAGTTGATCTTCCCAAACTGCAGTACATACAAGCAGGGTTAACCTACATACAGCCGTTCCTCTGCATTCTTTTTGCATAGATTTAGAACTTTTGATACATATAAGTTATTCAAACGGGGTGAATGACACACGACGGCTTAACGGGTACTGCAAATCAAAAAGATTTTATATCAGACAGTTTTGCTCCATTTGTAGGCACCTTCAGCGGTGATTCTATGACTGTTATAGAATGTAAACAGTTTTTCTTTCGAATGAGTTGCTTTGTAGCAGTTTCTTACGGCGTTTGGTCCTCCATGTTTCCTCTATTAAGCTTTCTTCGACTGCAACTTCTGCTACTAACGAGAGGAAAAACACCTGTTGTCCTTAAAACACGATAAAAAGAGCGGTAAACGGCGTAAGTAGCTACTAAAAGACAGCACATTCGTACATATAACTATTTTACTCTGTAGGAATCAAAATGTGAAAACGATAATGTTTGAAAAAGCTTTACAAAACTTCATTGATAAGGCCTTATCAGCAACTTTTTAAAAGACATCACGCTCGCCATCTATCCTAAAAATTATTTGTTTTTCAGAGTCCACTGTTGCAGTTGTGATCTTTAGCGATTTTCGAGTGAAAGAAAGCGAAAATTTCATGCTTCAGCATATGCGAAATATAAAAATATTAGATACGTATGTACGTCTTTATCACAGGTCTCGTCTCTGTTGGTTTGAATGTATGACTTTTTGGCATCTATTCTGCATATAAAATCGAAGTACTTAGCGTGTTCACTGCTGCGTTGTCTTCATGAAAGAAGATATTCTTTTCCTTTTCTAATTCAGGACACTCCTCGCGTATTTTTCGGTATTTCGAATAATACACAAGCGTGGCATTTAGCACATATTATTTTACCCTTTGGTCAAAGTAACGAAAAAAACCGCTTTTCAATTCCAGGAAACGACGGCCATAGTATTTCAGGCAGATGAAACCGACACCAGTCTTTCTTTCTGCCCACCGTTTGATTACGATTTACTTTCCGGTATCAAATGGTACACCCACGTCACGTCAGTATAACAAAACGCCTAAAAAGGCTAGTTTATTTTTTAAACGCTACAATAACTGCTGAGAAATTGAATGCCTTTTTTGGTTTTGGTGTGAATACGTCAGACGTATCACCGTTCTCACACAAAGCTTTCTCTTGTCATTTTACATGTAAAATGTACCGTACTTTTTTGCTAATATGCCTGTGGTGTCAGCAGTTCCATAAATCTTTAATCGGTAATCTTCCGATATCATTCTGTGCCCTTTCTCGTCCTTTTCAAATGGTCCAAATGGCTCTAAGCACTATGGGACTTAACATCTGAGGACATCAGTCCCCTAGACTTAGAACTACTTAAGCCTAACTAGCCTAATGACATCACACACATCCATGCCCGAGGCAGGATTCTAACCTGCGACCGTAGCGGTCTCGTGGTTCCAGGACTGAAGCGCCTAGAACTGATCTACCGAAGCGGCCGGTTCTATATTTTCAGCTGTAGTTGCAATTTTGCGACGTCCTCCCTCCGTTAGACGTAGCGCCACATTTAAATTCGCCCAATTCATAGCAATTGAAAATTAAAGAAAAGAATTCTCAGAAAATATCTCCGTCTTTGTACTCGTACGAATCTACACATGGTAATCTATATTACTGTTGCTTGGACGAACAACACCCACACAAGATTTGTTGATACGCAACGCAACCATGTCACGCGTCTTATAACTGATACAATCATACTTGCACCTACTTTCTGGCTACCCACAATTAGCCACATACCACATCCATCTATGCGGCGGAGAAGCACATATGAACGAGAGTACAGAAAATTACCGAAAAATCCTCGACTCCCCCACTTACGCATCATTCCGACCAAGCCACCTGGCTTTGAACTGCCACGTAAGATATGGTCGGTTTTGAACCGAATAAGAATCAACACTGGCAGGTGTGCCTACAGTCTGCACAAGTGTAGGAAAGTGACTTCTCTAAATTGTGACTGTGGCGCTGGAAAGCAGACTGTGCACCACGTACTCCAAGGGAGCATTTCCTGGCGACGAAACGGAATGCATGGTGAAGTTTGTAATTTGAGGTAACAGTAAATATTAAAGTTTAGTTATTTAACCACACGTTAAATAAATAAAATCTTGATGAGGACAGGTCTCAGTCTGCAACTGAGAACCAAAATGATTCGGTGCTACATATTGTCTGTTCTCCTTTATGGGTATGAAGTTGGATCTTGGACCCATGTATTGAAGTTCGAACGAGGCCTTCGAAACGCATTTATCGTCGTCTCTTAAATATATCCCGGATATTTCAAACATCAGATGTTGATGTCTTTTGTCGGATGGGAAAGCAAAAAGAACTGATAATCTACATACTATAAAACGAACAGAGTCTCAACACTAGAAAGATGTCTGAAGATCGAGATCAATGGTTACAACATATTATTGAATAAGTCTGTCGTAAGAGGGAGAAATTGGTAACAGAAATAGTGGAATATGTACATTGTACGAATATTTTGTTAGAGATACATCACACAATTACCGAAGTACATTTATTTTAACAGCAATTAAAAATCGTGGAAATTTAAAATAGTGTAAGAAAAGATGTAGGTAAAGAAATACTGTTAAGAAAAACTAGAGAACACACCACAAAGTAAGAAGTCTATCAGAACGACAAAATTTTTGGAAAGAATTGGAGAAAAGGTAAGTTATCTAGTAAGTACATCAAATATTTATATAAACCAGCGCTCTATTTATATACTGTTAGTCAGGTAGCTGTCCCGGAAAGACTTCCTAGACAGTCACACTTCAACCACCTTATTATTCAAGTTTTTTTTTGGAATGTCATTAGTCTTCCCACTGGACTAGAGCGATCCGCAATGGTTTCCAGTCTTGTGCGAATTCCTTCATCTCAGAGTACCACCTGCAGCGACGTTCTCAACTACTTGTTTCATATATTCTAATTTATATCTACCTCTAAAAATCGAAGTTATTCTCTCGCGTCCCCTTATTCAAATCAAATGGCTCTGAGCACTATGGGGCTTAACATCTCAGGTCATCAGTCCCCTAGAACTTAGAACTACTTAAACCTAACTAACCTAAGGACATCACACACATCCAAGCCCGAGGCAGGATTCGAACCTGCGACCGTAGCGGTCGCGCGGTTCCAGACTGAAGCGCCTAGAACCTCTCAGCCACCAGAGGCCGGCTCCCCTTATTCTGGTTAATATTTTCCACACATTGTTTTCCTCACCTTTTATCTCGATACCACCTGACTTCTTACCCCAGTCAAGTAGTCTTCAGCATCCATCTGTAATACCGCATGTCAAATGCTTCGAGTCTGTTCTTTTACGGTTTTCGCGAAGTCCATGGTTCAAAATGGTTCAAATGGCTCTCAGCACTATGGGACTTAACATCTGAGGTCATCAGTCCCCTAAAACTTAGCACTACTTAAATCTAACTAACCTAAGGACATCACACACATCCATGCCCGAGGCAGGATTCGAACCTGTGACCGTAGCAGCAGCGCCGTTCCGGACTGAAGCGCCTAGAACCGCTTGGCCACAGTGGTCGGCTCCATGATTCAACTGAACTGCTTGCTGTGGTATTCATTATCATAGTATCTACAGCCTCATTATTCCTTGATACTTCAGTATCCAACTTCTTTACAGTTTACTTACTGGCGATTATTTTAAATTTCTGTCTACTCCCCATCATTACTAAATTGCGATATGAGTCTATAACTGATCCTGTGTACGCCCTACCATCCAATACCTTATTTCGAAATCCCAGTTTCGCAATGATGTACTTCATGGGGCATCTTCTTTTGTCTTCTGCGCTCCACGCCTTGTGTTTCGTTGATTCCTGAATCACGTATTTGCTATTACTACCTAAACTCAAATAGACTCCCTTCTTTCTCATTAGTATTAATGCGCCAATTTTCTCGCTTACCTCTCTGTTTTATTCCGTCTCCATCTATATTCCCTAAAATTATTAGATTTTTCATCTCTCTTTACACATTGAATTACCCATTCAGTTTGCTCGCATACTTTCTCTAACTCTTGAATTTCCGTTTGTGGCCTCAGCGTATATATCTGAACTGTAATTTATCGGCGTTGTTTTAATTTAGAATGTGATGAGAATTATCTTTTTACTATAAGCTGGTAGTAACTCACTTTTATTCTGCTTCAGTATTCATAATGAATTGTTCACATATTACAGCATTTTTGCATGCTATAGGTATTACCATCTATTCGTCTGAGAAAAAAACCTTACTTTCCTCGCATTTCAATTCAATGACTACATTTAGATTTAACCTTCCGTTTTCCAGATCCTGGCATCCCTTTCACCTTCAGACTTCGGGTATTTCATGTTCCGACTCGCAGGATGCTAACATTTCTTTATTTTCCATCTTTTTCGCCCATTCATCTTCCCCTTGGCAGTCCCCTCCATGAAATCCGAATCGAGACTAATTCGGAATCATTTGCCAATGTACTGATAATGGTAACACTTTCTGAATTACAGGCCATCTTTCCTGTGGACACTAATTAAGAATATGGAGAAATCTAAAAGGAATGATGGATGTTGAAATTAATTATGTAACCGAATTAAATGTTTTAATATAAACTAGTGGTTACCTGGTCAAATTTTGGGAATGGCGTTCTATGTACAGAACCTTTTATGCCTCGGCAAATACGTGCGCTTTCTCAATATAATGTCCATTAACCTGTCCTACTCCTGCGCCACCGACGAGATAACTTCTGTAGGCCCTCTTCGGACAACTTTTTGGAATCTGTCGTACCCACCACAGGACAGCTACGAAATGTTGTCCGCGCAGAGGTTTCTTCATAGTGCCGAGTAGCTGGTAATCAGAAGGAGCCAGGTCAGGAAAATAACGGTAGGTACGATGGCAACCTGTTTGTCCGACTCTTTCTGCACAAGCACTCTTTTCGTCCATTTTCCTGGCCGTTTCGTTTAAATGGCACAGTGCAACCTCCGAAGAGTCTCCACGTATGCTTTGATCGTCCCTGGGTCCAGCCACTCAATGAAGAGGATTCCATCGCTGTCCGAAAGGACTGGGGTCATATGTTTCTTTACTGAAGGCGCTCTGCAACTTATTGGATTGGGCCGAGGGGGGGGGGGGGGGGGTTGTCTGCCTGTATGCTTCCATTACATTGATTAGACTTTCATCTCTGATCTCTGACTTCCGGTAGTGAATCCAAATCTCGTCGCCAATCACGATTTGAACATTTAACCATCCGGACTCTGGCTGTGGAGTCGAAGGATATCGCTTCACACGGCCTTGCGCTGTTGTGTTCGTGTTGCATTCAGGGATTTGGCGACCCACTTGGTAGTCACCTTTCCAAGTTTAAGGGGCTCCGGAAAGGCTCAAAATCATGAAAAGTTCAATTTTTACTTTTTTGCGTTTTCTGAATCTGCAGACTATTACCTTTTAATAGATATATAATTTATTCAATTCCGAAGACTACAACTATTTTTAAATTTTTTTTGAAATGTGTTCTACATGGGCGTGACCCACTGTGGCGCTGTTAAACTGCTGTCAAATGGTGTTATTATTAACGTCGTGTTCATCAGGTACATTTTAGTGATGTGAGATAAAGTATGTGTTGTGGCTAACCTGTGATGGTTCAATATATATCGCTGGTGTGATTGTCGATTGTTTCATGTTTATTTACTCTGTCGTTATCTCGAAAATATTCGTAATTAATTCTGTTTCTTGAGTCTCTGTTTTGTTGAAGTATAATAATGAGTAAAAGTAAAGTTATTAGAAATCCTCTGAAGGCTTTTAAGAAAAGGAGAAATGTTAGAAAGCCAAAGGTATGTGTTATTACTGTAAACAATAAAGACGATGAAAATCCCCAACATAGCTTGTGTCCCAAAGAAGAAGACAGTTGGTGTAAATATAACAAAGGTTTGCTAACTGGTGAAGTGTACACTCATAAGCATAGTCTGCCTCATGCAATAATGGAGGTGATAAAACCTATTTTCAGAGACTTAGCAGCACCTGAACTGTTGAAAAAGTGTGTTCACGGAAAAACTCAAAACCCCAATGAAAGTGTAAATAGTGTTATATGGTCGAGAATCCCCAAGACTGTATTTGTTGGAATAGAAACACTTCACTTTGGTGTGTATGATGCTGTTGCGACTTTCAATGATGGCAACATTGTAAGGTGCAAGGTATTTAGAAATATGGGAATGAAGATAGGTTCTAACATGGTACAAGCGATGCTTGCTTTAGACAAGGAACGCCTTCGGGCTGCAGACAGGGCTGTAAAGAGTCTAGAAATACAAGCAAGAGTAAACAGGAGGAGGAACAAGAGGAAGCTGGAGGAGGAGTTTGCAGAGGATGAAGATAATCCATCCTATGGACCTGGAATGCACTAAAAAGTTGATCCAATCTTTGTCGCTCGATTCCCAAAACTTTTATTTTCTCATACTAATTACATGTTTTCTAAGGATCTTCCAAACATATTTGTTTCAAACTTTCAGTAAATGTTACACAGTACCTTCTGCATAATTTAACACAGCCTTTTTCCAAAAAACTGTATATTTTTGAATATATAAATAAAAAATTGCAAAAAAATGTTGTGAATTTTCATTACAATGGAAAAAAATCATCTTTAATGACTGAACTAAAATTTTGTAAAATCCCTGTGTTAAGTGGTAGCCCATATTCCAATAAATAATATGTAAAAAGTTCGACTTCCTACCTCAAATACTTTGTGAGGAAAGATGTAATTTATAAGCGTTATTTTAACATTGCAAGTACAGGGCGTTCCGGAGCCCCTTAAGACGTTTCTACGCGCCTCTGGTAAGTCCTGTGGTCGCCTTCAGTACCATGGAAGTGATGCACCTATTCTACAAATGCGCTTTTCAGTGTATGCTGTTACAACAGCTCCATGTTTAACAATGATACACAATCGCTCGCTCACCGATAGATCCGTACCTAAAGACTGGAAAGTTGTACAAGTCACACCAGTATCATAGAAAGGAAACAGGAGTAACGCGCTGAATTACAGACCCATACCACTAACGTCGATTTGCCGTAGGATTTTAGAACATATTCTGTGTTCGAACATAACGAGTTATCTCGAACAAAATGATTTATTGAATAATAGCCATTACGGACGTAAAAATCGTTCTTGTGCAATACAACTAGGTCTCTATTCTCACGAAGTAATGAGTGCCATCGACAAGGGATGTAAATTGATATCGTATTTTTAGATTTCAAATCGTTCAAATGGCTCTGAGTACTATTGGACCTAACTTCTGAGGTCATCAGTTCCCCAGACTCAGAACTACTTGAACCTAACTAACCCAAGGACATCACACACATCCATGCCCGAGGCAGGATTCGAACCTGCGACCGTAGCGGTCGAGCGGTTCCAGACTGTAGCGCCTAGAACCGCTCGACCACTACGGTCGGCTTTTAGATTTCCAGAAGGTTTTCGAAACCGTACCTCACAATCGTCTTCTAATCAAATTGCGTGTCCATGGAGTATCATCTCAGTCGTACGACTGGATTCGTGAGTTGCTGTCAGGTAGTAATTGACGGAAAGTCATCGAGTAAAACAGACGTAATATCTGGCGTTCCCCAAAGAAGTGTTACAGGCCCTCTGCTGTTCCTGATCTACATAAACAGTTTAGGAGACAAACTGAGCGCCGGCCGGTGTGGTAGAGCGGTTCTAGGCGCATCAGTCTGGAAGCGCGCGACCGCTATGGTCGCAGGTTCGAATCCTGCCTCGGGCATGGATGTGTGTGATGTCCTTAGGTTAGGTTTAAGCAGTCCTAATTTCTAGGGGCTGATGACCTCAGAAGTTAAGTCCCATAGTGCTCAGAGCCATTTGAACCATTTGAACGAACTGAGCAGCCCTCTTAGATTGTTTGCAGATGATAGTATCATTAACCGTCTTGTAAAGTCATCAGATGATCAAAACCAACTGAAAGATGATTTAGACAAGATATCTGTATGGTGCAAAAATTAGCAATTAACTCTAAATAATGAAAAATGTGAAGTTATCCACATGAGTACTAAATACTTAGGGATTACAACTACGAATAACTTCAATTGGAACGATCACATAGATAATATTGTGGGTGAGGCAAACCAAAGACTGCAATTTATCGGTAGAACACTTAGAAAATGCAACATATCGACTAAAGAGACTGCGTACGCCACGTTTGTCCACCCTTATCTGGAGTATAGCTGAGCAGTGTGGGATCCGCAGCAGGTGGGACTGACGGAGGACATCGAAAAAGTTCAAAGAAGGGCATCTCGTTTTGTATTATCGCGAAATAGGAAAGAGAGTGCAAAGGACATGATGCGTGAATTAGGGTGGCAGTCATTAAAACAAAGGCGTTTTTCGTTGCAGCAGAACCTTCCCCTGAAATTTCAATCATCAACTTCCTCCTCCGATTGCGAAAATATTTTGTTGTCTCGCACCTACATAGCAAGAAATGATCATCATGAAAAAAAGTGAAATCAGAGCTCGCAGAGAAAAATGCAAGTGGTCGTTTTTCCCGCATGCTGTTCGAGAGTGGACTCGTACAGAAATAGCGTGAAGTGGCTATATGAACCCTCTGCCGCACACTTAATTTTGAATTGCTGAGTAATCATGTAGATGCAGATGTTCTACTCTTGAAACGTTGACTGGCATTATGTCAGTCACTTTGCTCCGAGAAATGGTTCCTTTCTCTGTTGATGGCGGTCACTTTTCTAGCCATACAACCAGGAGTACAGGGCTTTTCATGACAGTGCACACTTTCCACACAATGGAACCAATCGCCTGTGAGTATCCGCAGTGTTTACTCCCTCCTTCGTCAGAAACCAAGTCTTCTTGCACTGTCCTTGATATTCACACTCCATATTGTCCGCTCGCGTAATAACAGCAGTTGCGAAAATGGGTTGTACTGATTGTTGTACGTACTTGTAACTAATTATGCGTCACATGGCGCACCATGAATGATAGGAATAAGTAAAGTGTAAATGAATATGGAACGCCCCTCATACTTGAAGAGATTTGTAAATCCTTTGAATTTGTGATGGCTAATAAGTATGTATGCCGGAAGTGAATGTGGTGGGTTCCACGGTCTTCTGCATTATCGTGCTGTTGATCGTTCCTGATTCATCTGCCTTTAGGTCCGTATCCCCGCACGAGAGGTGGCAAGGTGCCCAGAACATTTAAGTGCTGCTGCCATCGAAAGTTTGATGATTTTTATTCAAAAGCTAAAAGGTGGCTGGGGTCAAAACAAGTAGTCAGGGCTTTTGGATTAGTAATCGAAGACATTGCCGGCAACCCATTTCTCCATCCACACCTTTTAGCGCATTCATACGTTCATCAGCGTTTTCCTTTTGCTTCCGTAAGCCTGCACTTCCTGCCTTCTAAGGCTTTTCGCGTCAGAAACTGAAAACATTTATCCTGAAACAAATCTTATTCATTCTGAATGCTGGAAATTTTTTACCTCTAGATTCTTCTTTTCAATTTCTTTGAATCTGAAATTCCGTTACGAAACAAAACTTTCCAGTTAAGTAAAATCATTTGCCACCCTGAAAGTCTTTAGGTTTATTTTGATCTTCCGGTGATACTGCATTCTCCTGAAAAAAAAAAAAAAATTTGGATAAACTAAAAAAACGAGTATGGGAACATGTATCAGAATCTAAGCCACCTGAAGATAGGAACATAGCAGAAACCGGGCGATTGTTAAAAAAAAGAAACATCTTCTATTGTGACTAGTAGCGATTATATTCTACTCTTAGCGGAAGTTACGGAATTCGCCTGCATCCATTATGGATAAAATATACATAAAATAAAAATCTCCTGAGAGTCTGATGTCCTGTAATATGAGTTATAAAACATCCACCAGCAACTAATTTAAAGACTTTTTGTTCAACAAATTTTATGTTTCCATGCCATTATCGGTTTCGAACATATGTTTATCATCAAATGAACTGCTAACCAAATGTTCGTAGTTTTGCTTACCATGAAGAAATTTGGAAATTGCTGGGTGGCTGTTTATCACCAGAACTTAGCATGAACGTGGCTTTATAACTTTGCGGACTATGTTTAATTATTTTCCGTCGCACATCGATTACTTGTTTATTATTTCCGAAATTGAATGGTTCGCAGCCTGACATTTATGATGGCTCAGCATAAAAATCTGCAGCAATTTGCGGAAGGTTTGCACTTCTGTCACGTCGAACGGTTCTATTTAGTCGTCGTTGCTTCCGTTTTGCAGGATCTTTTTCTGGCTGCATCGATGTCGGAGATTTGATGTTTTAGAGGACTCCTGATATTGCCGGCCGCGGTGGTCTAGCGGTTCTAGGCGCTCCGTGCGGAACCGCGCGACGGCTACGGTCGCAGGTTCGAATCCTGCCTCGGGCATGGATGTGTGTGATGTCCTTAGGTTAGTTAGGTTTAAGTAGTTCTAAGTTCTAGGGGACTGATGACCACCGATGTTAAGTCCCATAGTGCTCAGAGCCATTTGAACCATTTTGAACTCCTGATATTCACACTACATTCGCGAAATGGTCGTAATGAAAAGTCCCTCTTCATCGCTACATCGGAGATGCTGTGTCCCATCGTTCATCCGCCGACTATAACACCAAGTTCAATGTCACTTAAACCTTTATAACCTGCCATTGTAGTAGCAGTAGCCGATCTGACAACTGAGCTAGACACTTTTTTGCTTATATAGGCTTTGCCGACCGCAGCGCCGTATCCTGCCAGTTTACATATCTCTGTATTTGAATATGCGTGCCTGTACCAGTTTCTTTGGCGCTTCAGTGTATAAAACACGTTGAGCGTATGTGAAGACAGATTGTTCGTTTTAGAGATACCAATGGTAACCCAACCTTTACTTTGTGGTTTCGTGGCTGTGTTCATAACACTAGGACACGTTTATCATGATACAACTGCATGGTACACGGGAAAGTCAAAGCTATCTATAGGCGTACCCTGTAAGTAGCGGTGCTAAACAGCCATTATGCATTTTCGAGGTTTCCTTTACCTCCAATTCCTTTATGAATATTTATCAGTTAATATACCTTCACGACGGGGCCTTCACGTCGGGGCGTCACAACAAGCAAAACAACAACGCTTGACTAGCAGTTCATCCTGCAATGTAGTCTTCTGGCAATGAACAAAAGTACGAAACCGGCAATGGCATGGAAACATAAAATGCGTAGAACAAAAAGTCTTTAAATTAGTGGTTGGTAGCCGTTTCTATATCATATTTTATAATGCAACCACGGATCTCTTACAGTGTCAATTACAGATGAAATACGAGGGTTGTTCTGAAAGTAAGGAACGATATGTCGCGAAATGGAAACCACAGCGAAAATCAAAACTGTTTTCTTTGCACATTTAGCTCCACCTTCCACGTACTTCTCTACGTAGTCGCCGCTCCGACTTAGACGTTTGTCGGAGCGTTATACCAAATTTGCAACACCATCGTCATAGAAGGTAGCCGCCTGTGCTTTCCGATAATTCTCTATGCTGGTCTATAGCGCGTAGCCTGTGCCCGAGTGTTGTCTTCGTATCCAGCGTTTCATGTGAACGGAGATAATGCTTAGGACGAGCCAATTGAGGTTGTGTGATCGAACACTTCCCATCGAAAAGGCAGGAGCGTCTTCACTGCCCCTGCAGAGTGCGGCTGAGAATTCCCATTAAGAGGGAAGCGCGTGGCAGTTGTGTTAGGTGGGTTGCAGTCATTAAGGCGAAGCCTCTCAGCAGGCCCTCCTACTTGGCGGGATAGATCGTTGTTCTAGGCACCTTTACTCGCTCACAGAGCCCTCACAACTGAAAAGAGCGTCTTGATGCGATCGACGGGCATAACAGAGACACTGCCCAAAACGTCTGTGGAAAACTTCGTAGGATTTTCACAGTGGTTTCCATTTCGCGACCGATCGTTCCTCACTTTCTGAATAGCCCTCGTAGTTTCCCATGTCTTTTTTTTTTTTTAGTCACTCGTCATATAAACACTTTTTAAACAAAATATGCGACGCTGACTCTTATTTTCTATATGCTACTTTATTATTACACTGATTTATACTGCTTGGGTTACAGTCCCGGCAAGTTTCGAATTTACAATTATTCAGGTAGTGAAGGGAGACGAAAATTTAGTAGTCATGGGTGACTGGAATTCGTCAGTAGGAAAAGGGAGAGAAGGAAACATAGTAGGTGAATATGGATTGGGGGGAAGAAATGAAAGAGGAAGCCGCCTTGTAGAATTTTTCACAGAGCATGACTTAATGATAGCTAATACTTGGTTTAAGAATCATGAAAGAAGGATGTATACATGGAAGAACCCTGGAGATACTGAAAGGTATCAGATAGATTATATAATGGTAAGACAGAGATTTAGGAAACAGAAATTCGAAACTTGCCGGGACTGTAACCCAAGCAGTATTAAATTGTAAGACATTTCCAGTGGCAGATGTGGATTCTGACCACAATCTTTTGGTTATGAACTGCAGATTGAAACTGAAGAAACTGCAAAAAGGTGGGAATTTAAGGAGATGGGACCTGGATAAACTGAAAGAACCAGAGGTTGCAGAGAGTTTCAGGGAGAGCATAAGGGAACAGTTGACAGGAATGGGGGAAAGAAATACAGTAGAAGAAGAATGGGTAGCTCTGAGGGATGAAGTAGTGAAGGCAGCAGAGGATCAAGTAGGTAAAAAGACGAGGGCTAATAGAAATCCTTGGGTAACAGAAGAAATTATGAATTTAATTGATGAAAGGAGAAAATTTAAAAATGCAGTAAATGAAGCAGGCAAAAAGGAATACAAACGTCTCAAAAATGAGATCGACAGGAAGTGCAAAATGGCTAAGCAGGGATGGCTAGAGGACAAATGTAAGGATGTAGAGGCTTGTCTCACTAGGGGTAAGATAGATACTGCCTACAGGAAAATTAAAGAGACCTTTGGAGAGAAGAGAACCACTTGTATGAATATCGAGAGCTCAGATGGCAACCCAGTTCTAAGCAAAGAAGGGAAGGCAGAAAGGTGGAAGGAGTATATAGAGGGTTTATACAAGGGCGATGTACTTGAGGACAATATTATGGAAATGGAAGAGGATGTAGATGAAGATGAAATGGGAGATAAGATACTGCGTGAAGAGTTTGACAGAGCACTGAAAGACCTGAGTCGAAACAAGGTCCCGGGAGTAGACAACATTCCATTAGAACTACTGATGGCCTTGGGAGAGCCAGTCATGACAAAAATCTACCATCTGGTGAGCAAGATGTATGAGACAGGCGAAATACCCACAGACTTCAAGAAGAATATAATAATTCCAATCCCAAATAAAGCAGGTGTTGACAGATGTGAAAATTACCCAACTATCAGTTTAATAAGTCACAGCTGCAAAATACTAACGCGAATTCTTTACAGACGAATGGAAAAACTAGTAGAAGCGGACCTCGGGGAAGATCAGTTTGGATTCCGTAGAAATGTTGGAACATGTGAGGCAATACTAACCTTACGACTTATCTTAGAAGAAAGATTAAGAAAAGGCAAACCTACGTTTCTAGCATTTGTAGACTTAGAGAAAGCTTTTGACAACGTTAACTGGAATACTCTCTTTCAAATTCTGAAGGTGGCAGGGGTAAAATACAAGGAGCGAAAGGCTATTTACAATTTGTACAGAAACCAGATGGCAGTTATAAGAGTCGAGGGGCATGAAAGGGAAGCAGTGGTTGGGAAAGGAGTGAGACAGGGTTGTAGCCTCTCCCCGATGTTATTCAATCTGTATATTGAGCAAGCAGTAAAGGAAACAAAAGAAAAATTCGGAGTAGGTATTAAAATTCATGGAGAAGAAGTAAAAACTTTGAGGTTCGCCGATGACATTGTAATTCTGTCAGAGACAGAAAAGGACTTGGAAGAGCAGTTGAACGGAATGGACAGTGTCTTGAAAGGAGGATATAAGATGAACATCAACAAAAGCAAAACGAGGATAATGGAATGTAGTCAAATTAAATCGGGTGATGCTGAGGGGATTAGATTAGGAAATGAGACACTTAAAGTAGTAAAGGAGTTTTGCTATTTAGGGAGTAAAATAACTGATGATGGTCGAAGTAGAGAGGATATAAAATGTAGATTGGCAATGGCAAGGAAATCGTTTCTGAAGAAGAGAAATTTGTTAACATCGAGTATAGATTTAAGTGTCAGGAATTCGTTTCTGAAAGTATTTGTATGGAGTGTAGCCATGTATGGAAGTGAAACATGGACGATAACCAGTTTGGACAAGAAGAGAATAGAAGTTTTCGAAATGTGGTGCTACAGAAGAATGCTGAAGATAAGGTGGGTAGATCACGTAACTAATGAGGAGGTATTAAATAGGATTGGGGAGAAGAGAAGTTTGTGGCACAACTTGACTAGAAGAAGGGATCGGTTGGTAGGACATGTTCTGAGGCATCAAGGGATCACAAATTTAGCATTGGAGGGCAGCGTGGAGGGTAAAAATCGTAGAGGGAGACCAAGAGATGAATACACTAAGCAGATTCAGAAGGATGTAGGTTGCAGTAGGTAATGGGAGAGGAAGAAGCTTGCACAGGATAGAGTAGCATGGAGAGCTGCATCAAACCAGTCTCAGGGCTGAAGACCACCACAACAACATATATGTATATGCTATCTGCTGCTATAAAAAACTGAAAAACACACCAGTAGACTACCAGCAGCATGTGCTGTATAGTAACGTACACAGCATTATATTTATCTCTACAAGCCAAGAATTACTAGCAAGTGCAGTTGGGCGTCGTTGTCTAGTGGCAAAGTGTGAGTCTGGAGATGGTAAGGCCACGGGACCGATTCGCAGTCAGAAATCGCAGTTTTTAACTCTGCCTTTACTCTAGTCTTCGCTACTCGATGACGTGAGGTGTGTCAGGAATGACACGTGGTTCGGATTGCACGTTAAACTGTAGGTCCAGTTTCCGCCGTAGGACTACTGCTGTAGCTTAAGAATGCTCAAGTTGTCAAAGTGCTGGCCGGCCGGTGTGGCCGAGCGGTTCTAGGCGCTTCAGTCTGGAACCGCGCGACCGCTACGGTCGCAGGTTCGAATCCTGCCCCGGGCATGGATGTGTGTGATGTCCTTAGGTTGGTTAGGTTTAAGTAGTTCTAAGTTCTAGGGGACTGATGACCTCAGATGTTAAGTCCCATAGTGCTCAGAGCCATTTGAACCATTTTTGCCAAAGTGCTGTCCAACTGAAAGAACTTGCAAACAGGCGGCTGAATGTCAGTCTTGTGGGACTCCCAGCCAGCTGTTCCATATGAATTTAGCGATTTACTAGAAATTGACTGTCAGAGGGAACTTTTCACTGTCTTACGTGATAAAGACTCCTTCCGTACAACTCACGGATAGAATGTAAGGAGAAAGTTGACTTACACTCCTCTGTGCAAACTATTCTAGTTTTACCTTCAATATCTCTGAAGGACAGATTCGTGGCAGGCTGAAGGATATCCGTGTTTTTCCCCACTTGAGTTTTTTGAGAATGTTTTGCAATATGTTAAGTGCCTCTTTTCGAGTGTCATTTGAGATTTATCAGAATTTCTGTTCCAGGCTTTCGTGAAGAAACAAGTCCTTTTCTGAATTGACTTTGCTTGATGTGCTGGTCAGCCCGAACGAGTATGGATCCAACGTATGTGAGCAATGTATCTATACATTTATATAATTTAGGGTTACACTCCTCGTTTTTCTGTGTGTATGAGAAGGCTAATCTCATGAACTACTGCAGAGGTTTTGATACGGCTTTCACTAACAAACAGACAAATACACACTTCCAATGTGCGTTCACCGCGATGTCGCCAAACACGGATGAGACCATCATGATGCTGTAGACAGAAACTGGATTCATCCGAAAAAATGACGTTTTGCCATTCGTGCACCCAGGTTCGTCGTTGAGTACACCATCGCAGGTGCTCCTGTCTGTGATGCAGCGTCAAGGATAACCGCAGCCATGGTCTCCGAGCTGATAGTCCATGCTGCTGCAAACGTCGTCGAACTGTTCTTGCAGATGGTTGTTGTCTTGCAAACGTCCCCATCTGTTGACTCAGGGATCGAGACGTGGCTGCACGATCCGTTACAGCCACGCGGATAAGATACCTGTCATCTCGACTGCTAGTGATACGAGGCCGTTGGGATCCAGCACGGCGTTCCGTATTACCCTCCTGAACCCACCGATTCCTATTCTGCTAACAGTCATTGGATCTCGACCAACGCGAGCAGCACTGTCGCGAAACGATAAACCGCAATCGCGATAGGCTACAATCCGACCTTTATCAAAGTCGAAAACGTGATGGTACGCATTTCTCCTCCTTACACGAGGCTTCACAACAACGTTTCACCAGGCAACGGCGGTCAACTGCTATTTGTGTATGAGAAATCGGTTGGAAACTTTCCTCATGTCAGCACGTTGTAGGTGTCGGCACTGGCGCCAAGCTTGTGTGAATGCTCTGAAAAGCTAATCATTTGCATATCACAGCATCTTCTTCCTGTCGGTTAAATTTCGCGTCTGTAGCACGTCATCTTCGTGGTGTAGCAGTTTTAATGGCCAGTAGTGTAGATTTTCCTGTTATGCTTTCTTAAGGCTCTCAGGCCCGGGCGTTGTGGGTTCGTAGATGGCGTGGAAGAGAGATGTGACATGGGGGAAAGCTGCAGACATACCAGCGGAGGATATAAAAGTTCTTCATTAATTTATTCAGCTTGAATAGTCATTCAGATGCGCCTTCAACAGTGGCTTCATTTGGAGTTTTCTCGTAATATTCTGGCGTTGTAGGAGTAGGGAAAGAAGATACAGTGTACGGACAATACACACTGCTTTCGTGGGAGCGTACTGACCTAGAGTAAACATATGCCGTGACTGAGGCGTCAGCAGCACGGGACAGCCAGCAGGATCTTCTGTCACGGTGGTGGGGCGCAGTATCCTGGCTGCAGGCAGTGGCGTTGTCCAGAGGCGACCTCTGGACCGACAGCCGGCAACTGGTGGACTCCGGCAATTCAGTGCTGGTAGATCTTCCATTCATGCGCTGGTGGGGCAGTGGCAAGAGCCCAAAGGCAAAGTCTTGTAGAGGCAGTGGTGTCTAGAGCTGCCAAGTGCTGTGACAGTTAGACAGCGAACAGCAGTTGGGAGTCTGTGCAGCTTCATGGCTGTGTTAGCAGATCTCTCGGGGACAATCGACACACGGTGGGCGTCGTAAGAAATACCCGCCGTACCGACCATGACGGTCTCGCCTGCTCAGTGCTGACTACACAGAAGGGACTGTGTTTTGGTGTCGCTCAGAAAGATTTGGAACAGGGCCAGTGACCTGCATCCGTTTGTTGTCATGCAGTTATGTATCAAGCTGCAAAAGCTTCGTGATGTCCCGGGACACTTCACTCAGAAAGTGGCCAATGCGGAAGTGTGCGGATTCTACTGACTTGCTGCATGAGGGTGGCGTCCTCCAGCGGTAGCCAATGTCCTGCTTCCTGGTGCTCCATCTCATGCTCCAAGTTCTGCTGCAGTCCATCTAGCTACAGTGGGATAGCTGGCATCTACCTTCATGCGCCTCCCACTTCCAGTTTCTTAGCATTTCTGTCATGCTCTTCCGTGCTTGCATGGGTCAAACAAACATCCTACCACACCCTTGGCTCTTCTTTGTCCATGTCCCATATCCCCTATTAACCCTCGCTGGTATGGGACTCAAGCATACTTCTTTGTCCATGTCCCATATCCCCTATTAATCCTCGCTGGTATGGGACTCAAGCATACTGCATCTTAGGAGCTGCACCGAGACATCCATCTCTAGTATTATTTTTCTTCAACAATAGTTGTTGATACCAGCATAATTTTTCGAATTTTGGACAGGTCAATATTATCTCAGTTGCTTTTCTGAAAACTTTCATATCATTTTATACACAGTATATTATATTTCAAGCTAAAATTTATGAAAAGGAATAACTTTACACAATATTTTAGTTTCGATGTTATAATCGATAAGTACTAGTTCTGAATGTACAGTTAAAATTATTCTTTTTAGAAACATTCGAAATTACGAATTATTCGCACACTTAAAATTTCTGTTATTAATTGCGCAATCCTGTACTGTTTAGTATGTTTAATTCTGGATTCATTTATGAAATAATAATCGAAATTAATAATGTAACGAAAACTAGCAGGAATTCATTTGTTAAGAAAAATTGTAAACGCTTTGGAATACTGTTGGGAGTCTGTGCAGCTTCATGGCTGTGTCAGCAGATCTCTCGGGGACAATCGACACACGGTGGGCGTCGTAAGAAATACCCGCCGTACCGACCATGACGGTCTCGCCTGCTCAGTGCTGACTACACAGAAGGGACTGTGTTTTGGTGTCGCTCAGAAAGATTTGGAACAGGGCCAGTGACCTGCATCCGTTTGTTGTCATGCAGTTATGTATCAAGCTGCAAAAGCTTCGTGATGTCCCGGGACACTTCACTCAGAAAGTGGCCAATGCGGAAGTGGGCGGATTCTACTGACTTGCTGCTGAAGAATCCTTCTTTGGTATTTGTGCTGCTTGTGCACTAAAATACTCCATCATCACATCACCATCTTGTAGTGGGATTTGCTGCCGTTTATCATTATCTCTATTTCTTTGCAGAGGTCTTGTGACTACTTCTCAGAATGTGACCAGAATGGTGAAAGATGTTAATGGTTTTAAAACAAGTTTTACTGTGAGATTCCTTCAATATCTGTATCATTGGTTTTAGCATCCTAAAATGTGACGAAACCGATGGAAAATATATTTACGTAAAAAATTCTGCAACAACAATCTTCCAATTTATTTAGTTCAAACCAGTAGTGAGGACTTGATGTTAGATTATCAGCTTCAAGTATCAAACGCCTAGACAAGACGAGCTGGAGCCATCTCAACATGACAAGCTAAGTAAGCTTGAAAGTTCTAATCTTCACTCCTCTTAAATCTTAATAAAACACTTTACTTATTAAGTACCCGGACTGGGCATTGTTTAATGTGGACAATAGAAGGAAGAAGGAAGGAGGGGGGGGCAGGGGAGTATTACAGAGTCTACAACCATTTATGGAGAAACCTGTCGTCTTCTCGGCAAATTCTTCTAAGGTATAACCTCTCTTTTTCGGGAATCAAACTTCAAGCTTCTCGCTGAAGAATCCTTCTTTGGTATTTGTGCTGCTTGTGCACTAAAATACTCCATCATCACATCACCATCTTGTAGTGGGATTTGCTGCCGTTTATCATTATCTCTATTTCTTTGCAGAGGTCTTGTGACTACTTCTCAGAATGTGACCAGAATGGTGAAAGATGTTAATGGTTTTAAAACAAGTTTTACTGTGAGATTCCTTCAATATCTGTATCATTGGTTTTAGCATCCTACGTCTTAGCTGTAGTGTTTTAGCGTCACCATTGTTCCAGTTAATTACACAATACCTAATACCATGGCAGTACTACATGGTTTTAATATTTTCGTTGCATTCAATCTAGTCCTTAGGATCTTAATAATAATGATGAAATAATAATAAAAATCTCATTTGAAACGTTTGAGCAGACTTACGATAAACGTTCATGCAACAAGCTACCGATACATTCCTATCAGTTTTCCGCTGCAAATCTACGGGTTGATTCACAACTATTCAACAAAACGTTCAACTGTTCTCAACAGAGGAATCATGCAGTTCAGTTGTCAGTAGGTTGTAATCATAACAGTATGAGATACTACAAGTGGACGAAGTACACAATTCAGTATTGGTTTAATTTTTGCTGCCAGAAGTTCGTATTACGACATGTTCTGGTTATCACTGTTAGCATACAACCGCGATCGTTATATATATATATATATATATATATATATATATATATATATATATATATATATATATATATATATATATATATATATTCTTTTTTAACAACGGATTTCAAGATGTCTTACAGGTTGTGTGTACATGGCACAAACATGTCTCAGAAGAAAGTCATATGTTCGCCTATAGTGATTATCGTTACAGAAAGTCGAAGAAAAAGAACCGTCTAGTTAGTTTCCAAATTGCCGTTCCAGAAAATTTTGAATTTAGCGTTTCCTACACAGTAAGAGAATGATATTTGTAGCGATAACTGATATTACTGCCCCAACTTCTGAAGATTTAAGGTGCGTTCGCAACCGTGCGCCTTGCAGCTAGTCAGCGTGCGGCTACAGCTTGCCCCAGACGCAAGAAGACCCAAGGGTGTAGGCTGCATGCCCCTTCCTCAGCGTGTGCGTGAGAGTGATTCAGTTCACATCTCTGTTCACACCAGGCGCCTCTACTTCCGTGTGTGGAAAGCTACAGCCACATGCCGACTAGCCATAAGGCGCGTGGGCGTAAAAGCGCCTTAACTCTGCTACATCACAGTGCCTTAATAGTGGCGCGGAGTGCCTTACTGTGACAAAAAATTATGTGTCTTAAGTAAAAAAAAAATGCAACTGTTGCATCTCCACCCTCCTCTCCGACCCCTCCGCTCTTCTAGTATTCCACGTCGGCTGTTATTCTGTGTTTATTTTTAATCTAATTTGTGACCCCATGTATTATCTGTATTATCCTAGCATAGGTTGGTATTTATTTATCGTTTAATTCATTATCCAATTAATCATCCTTATGCCGTGTCCAGCGGCGCTAGGTTTGCAGGTATGTACTTATGTCATCTTTATCTCTATCACCATAATTTATGATTCCATATGGCCAACGTTTTTCTTACCTATCCTTTTGTTAAATAGTACAGTTACAAAATGGCAAACACACTATGACATCAGTATCAGACTGTCCAAGATGAGTCCGATACTACGACATTACAATGTATGTGTGAAAATGGCGGAAAATTAAAAAAAAAATTCGAGTGAATAACATGGTCTACTTATGTAGGAACTATTCTCCAGACGTTTATCTATCAGTATTATGTTAAAACACACATACTGCGGGTCACACAAGACGTCACTAAATTACGCTGTGGAGGTGCATAAGCAAATTATAACTGATATCCCATGCCTCCATTTTTAACAATTACGACAGGTGTTTATTTATGAGACTGCGCTATACCATCCAGTGTACTAGGAAAGAAAGGCCATTTACGATATCTTTATTTAAAACGAACACGCTCCACTGGCCACGTACCAACAGATGCCTCCATGTAGGGTCGAGTGCCATCAGTATAGGCTAAACGCATCAAAAAAAAAAAAAATGGTTCAAATGTCTCTGAGCACTATGGGACTTAATTTCTGAGGTCATCAGTCCCCCTAGAACTTAGAACTACTTAAACCTAACTAACCTAAGGACATCACACACATCCATGCCCGTGGCAGGATTCGAACCTGCGACCGTAGCGGTCGCGTGGTTCCAGACTGTAGCGCCTAGAACCGCTCGGCCACCCCGGCCGGCTAAACGCATCAATACTCCAAATGTCCTACGACGCTCGGCCTCCAGCCAGTGAAAGTACGCACCACCCGCCACGACCTCCTGCTGAGAAGAGGCCTAGTGTGTGGAACTGTTTTAACAGCGCGCCCAGCAGCGCCAGTGTGATGTGGAGGTGCCGGCAGTGTATGTGCGTAAGGATATTAACCGCTCCATCGTGCGGCAGAAAGAGATAAGCATCGAGACGACCATCGCCAGCCTCAGTGAGCGACTGCCAACCACTGCATGGCAAACTGTACTATTCCAGGAGTCATCCTGTCTTTTTATAGACAGTGTGATGTAAGGTAACATATACCGTTACTCCCTGAGTATAGATATCTGTACCTTACACGTAGCTGCCTAGTGCAGCAGCACTGCCGCCAGAGGAACCCTCAGTGATCGAGAACTTTGGTTTGGCGCCAACCCTTACGGGTAGTAGTGGGGAGTCGTAGGTGGATGTCAGACATCGTTGGACGATACATGACAACGTACCATGAGAAGTTCGATAAACCCGTTAAACGTTACGGTGTTCGTTGAAACGTCCCCTTTGGAAAATTTATACATGACTGTGCTTAAGCTGACACACAATATTTTTAGCACAACGCAATCTGAATTTCAAAAATCCCTACAAAAGAATGGCCCTGACTAACATTAACCTATACGTTCCACCAATCACTTACCTCACAAAAATCTTGGTTACTCGAACTACTGCAATACACCGAGCGCCACAACTGCCAGCTAAATAAAAGATTCAAACTACGGAAGGCACTAACTACTGATAGGCATAGTTAGCAAATGAAAGATTTTAATAGAGAACAAACAATGTATTTACCTTAATAGTCATAATATATATAGCAGTTCATGACATCCAGTCTTACAAATTTCAAAACTCCGCCATCTCTCTCCCCACATCCACCACTGCTGGCGGCTCACCTCCAACTGCGCAACGCTACGCGCTGTTCGCATCCAGCTGCCCAACACTACAATGGCAGACAACAATGCAAACTAGCCACAGACTGCACACAGAACAGCCAGTGATTTTCATACAGAGCGCTACGTAACGTTGCCAATAAGAAAACATAAACAGCCCCCCATGCTCCCCACAAAGAATTTTACAAATTGTTTTGGGCAGTGGCCAATAATGATTTGATAAATTTTTTCAGAATTAAAATAACAAAGAAATCAAATGCACACACTTATTGATACAATGTTGGTCAAAAGCTAAAATTTTCTCACAGTCCATAAAGACAGTCCTGATCGTTCATCACAGTAAAATAGCAGTGTTTTTCTCAAAGTCTGAGCAGTAGAAGAAAATGCACACGGAAGTAGCGGATTTCCATGCAGTCTTGAAGAAGTAGTGTTGTCCTTCCAACGAAAAGACAGTGCTGACTCTTGACATGCAGACAGGTAATGGGCCACAACAGAGCAAAACCACCGCAGAGTCAGTCGAAGTTTTGAAGAATATTGGTAGGTAGGTCATCACAGAGCAGACCCACAGTAGTCCTGGTAGAGATTATGGTATTGGTGGGCCACCAGCGGTGTAGACCCACTGCAGTCCTTGTAGAAATAATGGTATTGGTGGACCATCAAAGATGCAGACCCACTGTAGTCCTTGTAGAGACGGCCAGCAACCATCTGCTGCGACTGTGCAGGTGCACAATCACCATCGAAGAGTCTTGCGGACAATATAGCAAGTCCATAACCACCACTTGTGCACTAACAAAGTTTTTGCAATTGTCCTCAGAACCAGCAATGCTGTTATCCAGTCCCTTGATGAATTATTAACACACGTGCAAACACTAACAGTCCCTACTTCTCACGTATTGTCCATATACTATGACCAACAGAAACGTGTGCAGTGAAATGGAGCTTACAAGTTATTTAATTTGATAAACTGGTGTCAATTACAATTTTATAACATAAGAATACAATTACAAAGGTACAAAATACATCATTAAACAACATAACAATACAGATAACATTTGTAGTACAGGCTTTACAAAAGAATAGAAATAAACATATACATCAGTGTTATAAAAATAATGACATAAGTACATACATAAAGATCAGAATAACTTTTGAAACATCACCTTCATATATGAGCAACAAAACAGAATAAATAATGTCTAAACATCTTTACAAAGTAAATAACATAGTATTAGAAAAATTCTACAACATAGCTCTCATCAGCCAAACACATAAAGACAGGAAAAACACAAATACACAAGGGTACACAAACACATAGAGGGATGACACAAAAGGGAAGGACAGGGTTTGTTTTACTGCAGTATTTTGCATGGAGATCTCCCTTCGTTCATCATTATTCCCGAAAGTCCTATCTAAGCCTGCTTTCTGTATTCTGTTCACATCCTCTTTCAAAAATAGTTTTTCTCCACTGTACACTACTTTTTTTTTTGGCCAAACCATTTTCTTATAGCTTCTCAGTGCATTTCTTCCAATTAATCATAGTTCTTATATAGCCTACCCCCTCTTAAGCTAACTTAAATCTACTGAGCTCAGATATATATACCAAGGGACGAGGCAATGCAGCAGCACATAACAAATTAACACAAACAGCAATGACAAAATTTCAAATTGGCAAAGCAAGCAGCATAAATTAGCAAAGCAAATGCAATATTACAACTAATATAAGGCAATGCGCAGCAAACAAGAAAAATAAATCAGTAGTGAAACTAGCTTAATACAACGTAAAATTCAGTAGGACTATGCCTGGCAAACAGCAGCAGCAAATGCAATAACGTATACCTAAACATGACATAGCTCAAGCAGAAAAAATATTACAGTAAAAATGGCCATTTTTAATACCTATGTCACATCTTAACACTAGAGTGATGCATCACGAGAACTTACACTAGCAGATAAGTTACCAAATCGTAAAAAAATTATTTATGCAATTCCTGTGAAGGGAAATGTCTATTTATGCGCCCTCGTTTTCTTGGAAGTAGATCATAAATTTCTTATTGACTGGATCTGTAGGCATAAAATAACTATATTAGTACATCTATTAAATTTTATTTTAACCAATGCTGCAGTGCAGCTAGAAACTAGATATTAAACAAAATAGGCAAAGCAAGGCGTGAAACGTCATTCGCTAGCCATAAGGCATTTCATAATGCAGTAAACAATCTTTCAACTAGCAAGACAATAGATGTAAAAATGTTTCTCATCATTTCATTAGGCATTTTAGTAAATATCATAAATTAAGAGCTCCACAGTGTAATCATATGTTTTCAAGTTTGAGCGTGTCGTATTTGCGATGCTTTCTACAATGGAATGTCAATAGCGAGGATAATGGCCTCCTTTTTTCTCCACCTGTGCCTCTGAAAGGCACACACTAATGGCTTTTTTCCAGGTGACTGTCGCGCAGCTGCCCACATAATGCGTCGTGCCCACGACGCATTACGTGAAGGTCACTTAACTTTCTTACCGAAATATTTACAACACCAGTTTGCACTACAGTGGCAGTCTCATATACAAAATTTCACGGATCGAGAATTTGCGTTGCAAATGTGTAGAAACAAAATCTTATGAATATAACAGTGTCAAAAAATTTTCGCCGGCATTGTGATACATTCATGCATTTACACACATTTCATAACTCTTAAAGTACGATTCTTGGTTTCCAACATCGTTTTTCACAAGTCAGAGTCCCTAGCCACTATTCATTACTCCTTACCTTATTTCACATATACATATTCGTCGACACTTCTTCAATATTTCATCTTAACAAATACATAGCATAATCAAATTCTTCATATAACATCAGCTTATTGATCATAAACATACCTCAACAGCATAATGCACATCGTTGTCGTAAAAAGAACATCAAAACACCTCAGTCAAATCTCAAAAACGTCGTAGCTTTCTGCAATAATGTCAAAACCTAAAAAAAAATTCTCTGCTCATTTCAGTAGTGTCATCTACCTCAAACGTACTTTACAATCATGCTCCCTTACCAAATACATCGTTCAAAGCTCTCATAGTATCACAATGGTTCCGAAAAAATATGAACAGTTCACAAAGTACAGACAAAATACAAGTTCATAAGTGTGAAGTTACCCAACTGTGTAATTGCGTAAACATGTGTCACTGATGTAGTAAAAAAAATTTTTATCTCTCAGTTAAATGATCAGATAGCTGTGTAATTTGTGTGTTAGAGAAATATGGTACCGATGTGTAAAGTTGTATAATCAAATACCATATTAGCTAGGGCTCCTTGTGCTTGCCAAACACATGGTACACAAAGTAAGCGTGTACCCCCCTAAGGATTAATGTAATTATACCCTCAGGTGTTACAGATTACAGCAATGGAATGAAATGTATCACGGAAAACCTTTGTACCATTTTACTTCAAATATCTTTAAAAATAAATGTTTTAAGTACAAAATTAATCACTCAAATACGTGTACTGTAGCGCTAAACTGTGCGTCTGGTTGTAAGATGATCTCTGTGGAAGTGTCGTAGTTATCGTCCTCCGAAAGCTAAGTTCTGCAGAAGTCAATGTACTTACCTCATGATACACAAAAGTGAAATGCTTTGCATATAGGTATCTTAGTTATTACGCTTATTGCCGTGATGAAGAAAATACTGTGCTGTAACGTATTGTTGTCCTACGGAAAAGGCTGTCTCCTTGTAGCTATACCACAAAAGTTACTACTAAAACATGTTTTACTTTACAGAAGAATTCAGAAAAACTGTGCAGATATATAACAGATACACCGCAAAAGAAACATTGTAAATTGTCACTCATTAGTAGCGTCGTGATAAAATCGTGTAGCTGTCACATATACTAACCACTGTGTCATCTGGTATCTCACAGAAAGTACTTTAAATCCAGAATGTATTTTCAAGCAAACCAAAATGTTGCATTAAAATCTCATTAGCAGTACTGGTAAATGTTCTAACAAGTAAGTATGTGAGCCTTATAGTCGTTACGTAATCGTGCAACTAACAAGCAAGAATGTACACACACAATAACACTGTGTCGTCTGTTCGCAATAACAATGCAAACTAGCCACAGACTGCACACAGAACAGCCAGTGATTTTCATACAGAGCGCTACGTAACGTTGCCAATAAGAAAACATAAACAGCCTACTTACATCGTGGACGAGCCTGGGAACTCATCAATATAAGAAGCGAGTTGCTAACAAAGATCGGTACAAGCAATGGTTACCTCAGAAAAATAACAAGCCGAAGTAAGAGTGAACGTCAGTACATGTGCGTAGAAACGTTAAGAGCCCGTGCCGTGGCTTGTACTATGAGACAACAAAGCTTCTCAGTTCTATGAGTGTCACCTTTCGAATGTTTTTCATATCTATTAGAACTGAATCTGAAGATTTTTAATGGCAAGTGTGGTGATTTCGATAGGGCACGTACTGGTATGCACATTGCCCCATTTTATTATCTGCTGCATGTTCCTTGAGAGTAACATACCCACTTCAAGCTGTGCAGCCTAAAGATTAGTCCGATGGCCGTTATTATATAAACAACCGTGGTTTTAGAGAGAAATTTTGCTTTGATACATACAAATAAAGGAGTAGGCATTTTACAGTCTGCATGAAAAGAATAGACGCCCCTCCACTGCAGTATGGTCCGCAGCAGGTGTCACACAAGCTTGTATATTAGGTCTATCGGTCACTCTGTGTCAATCCCACATCCTTTTTTTACACACAGATGCAGAGAGAGATTTTTCAGCTGTAATAATATTACAGTTTTTTTATTTCGGCGTTCAGCTACGGATAGCATATACATCCTTCCACATGGACAATGCACAGGCATAAACTTGCTTGTATCTTATTTGCTCGTGGTGCACTACGTGAGACTGTGCACACACTACCACATCAGAAATTCCTTGACACATATCGTTGGACATTAACGCATGATGTGTCTACCAGACGAAATGCACACCTTATTAAAAAATAAAAATCTACCACTGTGCCATAAGTTCCTCTGCAGAGAAACAGGCTGATGCTAGCGTATTTATTTAAGAAATTATGCACCTACCATTGCTGTATAATCCGTATTTAAAAAACAAAATAATGACTGGCGGTAGAAAAAAAGTTATTTTATAAAAAGAGCCAATACCTTCATCTCATTCCGAAGAAAGAACAGAGTCTTGTTTGTTACCGATTTGTAGCTTAGAGCCTCAAGGTGACATATGTACGGGATTAGCGACCATTTGCGTGGTACACTGATTAAGCTGCGAGTTGTTTAAGCATACACATACTAAATTCCTGAGCTGTTTTCTCATATCTCCATTATAATTGGAATTCTATGAATCTTAATTGTTTTATTTCGAGGTAGTGTAGCGTAATATTCTCGGTGATTCTCTTGGAATCTGATCAGTCTAAGAATAATTTCATAAGACAGAAAGCTGTCGTGACTTCCAACCTGACACTATCGATGTAGACGAATATCACAACGAGAAAAATAAGCCTCTAAAAACTATACTAATTCCTTAGAGAAGAACACAACCGAGTAACCCCCCTCACTCCTACCTAATGCATGCTTGCACTCCCTATATTCTTTACAATAGACAACACTGTACATACGCTCCACAAAGCTTTTCCCAGCCGATGCTATCGTCTATAAGTAGACTGTACCGTGGCCGAGCGGTTCTAGGCGCTACAGTCTGGAACCACGCGACCGCTACGGTCGCAGGTTCGAATCCTGCCTCGGGCATGGATGTGTGTGATATCCTTAGTTTAGTTAGGTTTAAGTAGTTCTAAGTTCTAGGGGACTGATGACCTCAGAAGTTAAGTCCCATAGTGCTCAGAGCCATTTGAACCATTTTTAGACTGTACCAAAAATCAGATGCATACCACCTTACAACGTGTGGTGGAGAGTACTTGCGTCTTATAATTCCTTTCCCTGCTAATCGACAATGGAATGGTGTATGTAGTGGCTTTGATATTATTTGTTTTGGACAAGAGTATGATACTGCATTCATCCCGCGACTCGAGTAATGCACATGTACGAACTTGCTCCCTTTCTATACCTCTATCATTTAAACCTCATCCCTGTTCCACTGGCAAATGTCACATGGAAAGAATGATCGTCGACAAACCTCCATATTAGCTACAATTTCCCATTGCCGTTATATCACAAAATGTAAGTGGGAGGTGACAGTATGTTCGTTAAGCATCTCCATAACGATCTTGCAGTTCCTAAATGGTCGCGTCTCTCTCTCTCTCTCCCTCTGCCTCTCTCTCTCTCTCCCAGACTGAGGAGCAATACTCACAAACTGTCGGTCGTACAACTGTTTTGTAAGTCACTTCTTTTGTGGATAATTTACGTGTCCTTAAGACGCACCTATGAACTTTAGTATGGCATCCAATTTTGCTAAAAGTTATAATATGTGATCATTCTACATTAGGTATGTCCAGATGGCTACTCCTAAAAAGTGCGTCGTTGTTACTGTTTCCTGTGGCTTATTTCCAACAGTGTAATCGAACAGAAATAGACCTCTTCGCCTATTTGTGTGAACAGTTGCATTTATTTACATTCAGGGTCAACTGCCAGCCCCAGCACCAGTCAGCAAACCCTCTACAGTTCCTTGTGCATTTCACTTCAACCTACTGGTGGTGTAACAGACAACAGCGTCATCTGCAAACAGCCTACATCTAAGTACTTATTCCGCAACCCACTGCACAGTGCATGGTGAAGGATACATCATAACAGTATTATCGATTTGTTTTACTGCTCCACTCAAATATTGGTCAAGAAAGATATGACTGTCTACATGCCTCTATGTTTGCCCTAATCTCTCTTCTTTTATTCTCATGATCACTATGCCAGATAAACAATGGTGATGTCTTTTCTGAATACAATTTATCTAAATTTACCCAATATCCTTATGAGACAGATACGTCGTCTACTTTTCAAGGATATCCATTTAAGTTTCCCAAGTTTTTCTGTTACGTTTTTGAATGGGGTGTACCGAGCTGATACGATGTTAGCAGCCACATAGAGTATCCCACACTGACCACTGTATCATTAGCATAAACCAGTATAGGTTCAAATGCTTCATGGGTGAGCCACAACCAATCAATGGCGTAAAGCAATTTTATCAGTAGTGTCAACATGTGAGCCATGTGGTGTGCTTTACTGCTGTAGAAAAACTCTCATCTCTCCCTGCCCCATTTACTGTGTACCATTTATGACACCCCAAGTCAATCTGGAGTGGTGGGGAGGGCTACTATTTTGAATTTCGTGGAGTGGTCTGTAACCATACCTTTGTATTACAATACGCATCGTTGCCCAGTAAAGCGATATGTACCACAAAGCCCAAATCTATTTCCGACGTTTTTGATCATCACCTACTAGCAAACTGTCCCCATTATAAAATGCATCTTGTGTGGAGCTCTGAATCACAGATCCATATTCTATGTAACACATTTAAGAGAATGTGTATTGCAGATTCCTTTTCCTTATAACAACTGAAGAAAGGCATTCTCCCCACTATTCTTTATGGAGAATTGTTGCCCTGCCACTGATTCCTTTGCTTATAAGAGCCAGTACTGACTACATATTTTTAAAAAAGAGGGTGACACTGGCTTATTTTTTTAAAAAAAATCTTCTATTTACTATCGTTATGTAGTTTCCATACAACATGCAGTGAAAAAGTTGTAGCCTGCAATGCGTATAGTATCCTATTACAAAACCCTGAGGTGTTCAAATCAAGATTTTACTGCCAGCAGTGTAGTTAGTTACTATCGTTTTGCTGTAGCATACTGATTTACGGAGTGGACTGTCACAATTCTGTTTGCTTATCTGTAATGGAGAATACTATCTGGAATCCTATAAAGAATGTTTTATAAGAATCGATTTCAATGCACAGTTTGTTGCTTTCAGTACACAGTGAATGACATTGTCTCCAACTGAGTGAAAAAGATGGTTTGACACACAGTTCTGACATCTTAATGGTTTACTGCTATTAAGTTCTGTCCTATAGTTTTATAGAAATGGAGGAAATTTTTCGCATTGTACGTTAATTTAAGTATACACATATGGTGACATCTCCCTTTTATATGTACTGCTTACATCAAAGTCCACAGCTTCTGCCCAAATTCTAATTACTTCTCCACATATTTCTTTTTCCTAGTATACCTATAAATCAGTGTACTCAATGTGTGATCATTCTCCATTAGTACTTACAGTAAATGCAGATATCTTGTGTTTCTCATTGATATCCAGATTTGTTTCCAGTAGGGTGTTTAAAATGATTTGTAAACCTCGTTTGCATACTCGAAACGGCCTTTTGTTTTTATTACAGTTTTCCTTCATGGTAACTGTTTTTGCCGAAAACCCCAGTTTTGGTTTTTTGACCTCAATCTCTTCCATTTCCAGCCGTATTACAGTTTCCTAGCACCTTTGTGCATTAATTCCAGCATCGCGTTACTAAATTTATTCCACACACTGGACCTTCAGTTGGCCAGTGGCAGCATGTTCTATCCCTATCTGGAGGATAGGCATCGTAGCACATTCGAAGAATTTTTACATTTAGCTTATACTGATGGTGCTTGGCCCTATACAGAGGAATCTGTTGTTGCTTGCCCAGTGGACCATGTCTGTTTTGAATAATGATATTGTAATTTGTCTGTTTCTTCCTACTTCATTGGGTGGGAAAGTGCAACCTCATAAATCAAACGCCTATGGCAACTTTTAAACATGAACGCTTGAGATTGTTGATGGATATCTTCAGTGTAATTTAGCGAAGTCTTGTGTGATCTGCAATGTGTGTTTTTTAACATAATGCTGATAGATACATGTCTGCAGAGACATTCCGCAATAAACAGACCATGCTACCACTCTTTGTTATTTTTTATTTTCCGTCGTTTCTACACATCCACTGCAATGTTATAATGTGGGAGTCGTCTTGGACAGTCTGACAGTAACATCATACTGTGTCAACCATACTGGATTATAAAGTACAGTGATAAAGGTAAAGGTGACATAAATACACAGGCAGTCATCTTCAGAACAATAAGGATAATTGGTAATAAATTAAAACCTAAATAAATACCCACATCTATTATGATAACGCCTAGGGTCACAAATTATGTCCTAAATAAACACAGAATAACAGCCCAGGTGGAATACAGGGAGAGGGAAAGGGGTGGGGTGGGGTGACAGGTGCTCTTTTTTGCATAAGGGTCATAAATCATTGTCTCAGAAACTCCTCTGCTCCACTACATGACTTTTCACATATTTTGTTGCTGCCAGATGTAAAATGCGATATAGTTTCGTTCCAAACTCTACAACTACTGCAGTGATGATGACTTCTAATCAGATGTAACTGAACTCCTCCCGAACAGACCATGAAGGCCCAACGGTACCGACCGGTCGCCGTGTCATCCTCAGCCCATAGGTGTCACTGGACGCGGATACGGAGGGGCATGTGGTCAGCACACCGCCCTCCCGGCCGTATGTCAGTTTCCGAGACCGGAGCCGCTACTTCTCAGTCATGTAGCTCCTCAGTTTGCCTCACAAGGGCTGAGTGCACACCGCTTGCCAACAGCGCTCGGCACACCGGATGGTCACCCATCCAAGTACTAGCCCAGTCCGACAGCGCTTAACTTCGGTGATCTGACGGGAACCGGTGTTACCACTGCGGCAAGGCCGTTGGCTTCTAATAAGACGTACCACCAGTAAATAATTTGTAGCAGCAATGACGTGTTCCTGTGTTGCTCTCTGAAATCCCTAGATTTCCTTATGGAAAACTGCGTTCACTAACTGCTTATTTGATGCTTCGTTGCCGATATGCTTCTAACTGAGGTAATTATCATGTACTCAGTGCACTATGTTTTTGACACAGTTCAATTTTTGGTATCAACAATTTCTGTATAAATAATTAAGAACGCTGTAGACTTTTGTGTCATATAGTACATCATTTACGTCAATCGTTGCTATTGCTAAATACAGTTGTTAGCCACTCCGGAAATACTGCTTCATGTTCCAAGTTTACTTTTCATGCAGCTGCGCAGTATGCAATTTTTTTTATTACAGAATTTGACTAAGTGTAGACCACTTATAACCTAAGATAAATGTGCAATCATTTTCTTTTTATCTTCCCAGTACTTCTTCATGCGTTGGCTGATGGCCTGCCTCTGTTCATTTGACATCATTGTGAATTTCATTGTTGCACAGGAAATTTTACAGTATTGATCAGAAGCCTGAGACTTTCCCTGTTGTGTACGGTGTTTTCTGCGACATTAAGTTTTCTCACGTCCTTTTTTGTCTCTTCCAGACATCCCGTGGTGATTTTTTTTTTAAATTTGGAAATGAAGTTAAAAGTTTTCTTCGTTAGCCTATTGTCATTCATTCTGTACATATGGCTGTAAAATTTTAATCTCCTCTTTCTTATTGTGTCTGTGATTGTTCGTATGTTTCTACATAGATCTTCATTTCCTCTCTTCCTACAGTTTTATCTTTTTTTTGTGGTCCAAAATTTTTCATAGTATTTTCTTTTGTTTCTTTTCCAGTTCTTCTTGTCACCTCTTTTAGACATTCGGATCCGTAAAGTGCCTCCGGCGTAATTACTGTTGCGTAGTGTTTAACTTTTGTCTGGAATTATACTGGTTTTTATTATACCGGTTTTGGGTGAGTTTCTATGCTAATTCCATTTTCTTCGATTTTTCCTTACTTGTGGTGTTATCTAACCCATTTGATTGTGTGCATTCTTCCAAATACTTAAACTTATCAATTCTTTTGATGTTTCCATCTTGCGTTTGCATATATATTTCTCTGTTGGCTTTATGTTCAATATATTCCGTTTCCTCATATCGTGTTACTAATCCGGTTTTTGCTGCAGTTTTGTAAAGTATTTTCTTATTATCTTTGCATCTGCTTTGTCGATAGAAATTAGTGCAATACCGTCAAGAAAAACGAGACATTTCAGCTCAGATCTTCCTCTTCCTTGTCCTAGATGGATTTTCTCTTGTAGTTCTTTGCCCCACTCTCTCATAACCTTGTCTATGTCCAAGACCCATATAAAAATATTGTGATTATTATTTTTGTTGGCCTCAGGTCTGCCCACGTTACGAATATTAATGTCAGACTTCTCTTTTTATGCTAATCAGCCCATTACTTATTCATTCTCCAGGAACCAGTTTCCTTGAGTTGTTTTAACCATCTTGTGATGGCCGTACCCCTCTCGTTCTATTTTAGAAACTGCAGTTTCGGTGACTGCCTTCTTACAACTCTGTGTTTTGTACGCTGTGTACAACTTTGTGAGACAGGGCAACACACTGGACTCCTAGTCAAATCGCCGTTTCAACACCCAGATTTAGGTTTTCCGTGTTTTCACTAAATTGCTTTAGGAGCATGCCGGGATGGTTCCTTTCTATTGATTCTCCAATCCGAGAATGTGGTTTGTTTCTGATAATCACATGTTTGTCAGTGCATCAAATTCTAATTGTCTTTTCTCTTGTCCTTTGTCCCCTGTCTTCTATGTTTCCTCCACACTCTCAAACTCTTAAATAATGTATGGACGCGAATAGACGTGCAAGTGTACAGCAACTGATGGCCCAAATGAACCAAGGGTCTGTCAACAGCGTCTGTTCAACGAACTTGCAGCGAATGTTGCTGCGTATGGGCGCCCACGGTGGACTCTTTGATCATGCACCCATGCTACCTGCTGTTCATCGGCGACGAAGGCTGGAATCTGCACGCCATTGAGTGCCGACGGGTGGCTTTTTCATATGAATGACGTTTTACGCTCCATCGGTCAGATGGCAGTTGGCGGGTACGGCGTGAAGCGTCTGAAAGCAAACACCATGCAACAAGTGTCAGAAGGGTTCAAGCCAGAGCATGGAGCGTTATGGTTCAAATGGCTCTAAGCACTATGGGACTTAACATCTGAGGTCATCAGTCCCCTAGAACTTAGAACTAATTGAACCTAAGGACATGACACATATCCATGCCCGAGGCAGGATTCGAAGCTGTGACCGTAGCAGCAGTGCGATTCCGGACTGAAGCACCTGGAACCCCTCCGCCACATCGGACGGAGGATCGTTATAGTTTGGGGATTGTTTTCGCGGCATTCCCTGGTGATCTCGTCATTCTGAAAGGCGCAGTGGATCAACACAAGCGTGAACTGTCCTTGGAAAGCATGTCTACCTGTACATGCAGTTTGTGCTTCCTCAGCACAATGGTATCTACAAGCAGAACTGTGCAACATGTCACAAAGCTCGAAGTGTACGTACGTGGTTCGAAGACCAGCAGGATGAGTTTACCTTGCTGCCCTGGCCGCCCGACTCCCCGGATTTAAACCCAACTGACAGTGTGGGACTACCTCGATGGAGCTGTTCGCACTATAGATCCTCAACTGAGAAACGTAGCGCACCTGGCCACGGCACTGGAGTTGGCACAGCTCCACATCCCTGTCAGTACTGTTACGACTTCTGCACCACTTGTTAGCAGCAGACACAGTGGCTGCGCCAAAGACTGAGACGGCGTGGAGTTTACCAATTATTTCTCCCTCGTCATCGCTGCCCAGCCCTTCAGATCCCTCCGCCTGGCTGCTGCAGACACAGTGGCTGCGCCAAAGACTGAGACGGCGTGGAGTTTACCAATTATTTCTCCCTCGTCATCGCTGCCCAGCCCTTCAGATCCCTCCGCCTGGCTGCTGCTGTGTAGATTCTCCGACAATGCGCGCAACGCGTGGCGCTGATCGTACTCGGGAGCCTCAGGCCACCAGTGCTCCGCTGAAGCCAGGATGCCCTGTGGTTGAGATGAACTCGTCGCTGCTCAGCGCCCCAGAACGGGCACACCCACGGAGCCGCGTCGCCGTGAAGTCATCTGCCGATGCCTGCTGCACCGGCGGCTGGGAAGCCGTCAGTATCGATGTCCGCCAGGTCCCGTCATGGACGGACCACGCGCCGTGGGGCCGGTTTGCCGTGAAGTCCGGGCGTCAGTCCCCGGCGGCGCCTGTGACCGAGGTCGCGCTGTGGCCGGTCCTGCTGGAAGTTCTCGCTGTAGTTAGTCAGCCATGGTGCCGACCGAACTCAGGCCGACCTCCAGAGTTTTAAGTTGACATCTGGTGGCGAAAGGATGACTTCTGCGAGCTGGAACAGACTTACGGAATCGTCACCTATGAAGATTGAACATTCGGACATGGACCACATCCGTCCTCGATCCGAACTGCTTCCTAATGGCTTCTGTCTGTTGCTGCCTGCGCTCCACTATTTATATCCGGCAGGAGGACTTTTTTACCCTCGGTGGTAGCTTTTTGTTATTACTAATGCAGTATATTGCAGCGTAACTTAGCGTGCTGGCCTCACTTCCCCTTACTCAGCACTCTCCAGGCACTTGAACTGTGTGCATCCTTGCGTCAGCCTGTTGGTAGACTGCTGCTGTCAGCAAGGCTATCTGTGCATGCTTACTTCGCAACGCCTCGGTCGCCGGCGTGCCTCTGTTTTGCCATTTTCCACTGTTTTTTTTTCCTTTTTTTCCTTTATTGTGATTTTTATCACCTTACACAAGGCGGGCTGTCAGCAGCTGAGTACGCCGCTCTTCAGCCTTGAGATTTACAATAAGTAATAAAAAGAGGGGACACAGAGAATACAATCAAAATGGCGGGCATAACAATGTAGACACCAAAAAAACAAAAAAACACGGAGCCGTTCACGCCTGACGAGAAAACATCACTGACACTAGTTGACACGGCGCACAAAACAGGGATGATGGCGATGGTACACGTGAACAGTGGCGGCGTTTCGGCGAACAAACACTAAACACAAACGAAGGCACACACACGAGACACAAATGGCGATGACCTCTGGCGCGCGAATGTTCACTGTGCGTGTGCGAGTCCGGGGATCTGCCAAGAGAGGAGGAGGAGGAAGGGCACTGGGAGAGCGAGAGGGGAGAGCCGAGATGCCACGGGCAGGGGAGATAGGGGGAGGGAGGAAGGGGGAGGGGAAGCCCGGGGCAAGAGGGGTGGAGGGAGGGGACGGGGGAAAAGGAAAGAGAAGGGAAGGGAAGAGAAGGGAAGGAGGGTGCCGAAAGGAAAGGACACCAGAAGTGGGGGAGTGCAGGGTCAAAGTTGATAGGAGGGGTAGATGGAGGGGAGGAGGACATCATCAGGGAGGGGGAGCTGGCGGAAGCCACCTTGGGAGAGGGTAAGGAGGGTGGAGAGATGGAGACCGGGTGGGACGTGGGCATACAGGCGTGGCAGCGGGCGGGGGTGGGAGAGGATCGGGGAGACGAGCGGGTGAGGAGGATCGAGTTTACGTGAGGTGTACAGGATCCGTATCCTTTCAAGGAAAAGGAGGAGGTGGGGGAAGGGGATGAGATCGTACAGGATCCGCGTGGGGGAGGGGAGACGGATGCCATTTTCCACTGCGTGAAGCAACGCTTAGTACATATGGCCGCAACAGTACCTTCCAGTGGTGAAACGCGCTGCCCTTCTTCGAATTTTCTCTGTTTCCTGTATCAGCGCTACTTGGTAACGGGTCCAGACTCCTGAGCACTTGAGTCTGGTCTGATAATCGGTACCCTCGTATTTTGTTCATTAGGCGACAGTGCGAAGATGATTCGAATAGCTTTCGGAAGTAAAGGAACACAGAAAAAAATTGGCGTCCGTATGTACTGCCTCCTGCGCCCCATGGACGAACAGCGCGTGGTGGGTTTCACACAACCGTTCTTTGCGGAGTCCATGTTGATTTCTACAGAGGAGAATTAGTCTAAAGAAAGATCACAATACTCGAGCGTAAAGCGTGTTCCAGAATTCTACCCTGTACGTCTCGCAGCGGTCCGAGCTGTAAAACGTGCTCATTCAGATTTTTTACAGGTGGTCACATTAATGTGACTGGGCAGTGTGTATGCTATATCATTAACACCATCAGCTATATTTCCTACTTTTATTCGTATGCAATCAGTTTCGGTGTTAGAATACACAATATTCAGGCCGCTCCATGAGTCTTCGTGTTTGCGCTACTGTCGGGATCACCATTATGCCCTCTGCAGAAGGTCAAAAAACATCGGCATCCTCTAAACTTCTTGTTGCCTATGATGTGTACTGCCATCATACATTTCTTTGCTCCATAGACGCACGGTAGACTGTTGCTGAAGGAGGAGTAATTTCTTCCGCATACCCTAAGCGTAGATAACCCATGTTTCTGCTGTTTGGGAAAATGCGCGTACCATTTTCTTTTTTAAGAGGGATTGTCAAACAAACTCATATAACTATGGACTTGTGTCACTAACATCAGTCTTTGTAGAATTCATTTTTAAGGATCAGGGTTTCTGCTGTAGTTTTTTGTGTAAGTGGTTCTATTATGTTATGCAATTGAATCTTAGCTTGGCACTAGTGTTTAAGTGTCATTAAGTCACACTTTATTGGTAACTGTTTTCATTATATGTACTTTGAGGAAAATCCTATATGGGAGTTTGAATTTATGAAATTTGCCAATAATTCTGTTTTCTTAATAAGGGAAAACAAAGTGAGGGGTATTAGTGCCCGGCAACGTTAAGTTTGTAATTGACCTTTTAACAAGTGCTTCTTTAACGGATTGAAATAGTAAGTTTATAAGGGTATTTTAGTGAAGAATGTTAAGTGTGGCCATCTTAACGTAATAACTGGTTTTAAGGAGTTTGATGAAGTGGCTATGTGAAGTAATTGATAATTGCTTTGCTTAAGGTTTCTATAAATGCCTGGCACATTAAGCTTTTAAAACTTTTTCTTACGGGACTGTTTATTTGAGCACTGTGTACGTTGGGTTTCAAACTGTATTTGAAAAGATTAATCTAGTGGCTCCTCCACGATTTGTAATTGTCAAATTCCTTAAAAGGCGTGATGTCAATAAACTGTCTTAATTATAAATTGTGACTACCAACCATGATTCCATCCCACTTACTCTTTTATGGTATCTAAGATACACTCCTCGAAATTGAAATAAGAACACCGTGAATTCATTGTCCCAGGAAGGGGAAACTTTATTGACACATTCCTGGGGTCAGATACATCACATGATCACACTGACAGAACCACAGGCACATAGACACAGGCAACAGAGCATGCACAATGTCGGCACTAGTACAGTGTATATCCACCTTTCGCAGCAATGCAGGCTGCTATTCTCCCATGGAGACGATCGTAGAGATGCTGGATGTAGTCCTGTGGAACGGCTTGCCATGCCATTTCCACCTGGCGCCTCAGTTGGACCAGCGTTCGTGCTGGACGTGCAGACCGCGTGAGACGACGCTTCATCCAGTCCCAAACATGCTCAATGAGGGACAGATCCGGAGATCTTGCTGGCCAGGGTAGTTGACTTACACCTTCTAGAGCACGTTGGGTGGCACGGGATACATGCGGACGTGCATTGTCCTGTTGGAACAGCAAGTTCCCTTGCCGGTCTAGGAATGGTAGAACGATGGGTTCGATGACGGTTTGGATGTACCGTGCACTATTCAGTGTCCCCTCGACGATCACCAGTGGTGTACGGCCAGTGTAGGAGATCGCTCCCCACACCATGATACCGGGTGTTGGCCCTGTGTGCCTCGGTCGTATGCAGTCCTGATTGGGGCGCTCACCTGCACGGCGCCAGACACGCATACGACCATCATTGGCACCAAGGCAGAAGCGACTCTCATCGCTGAAGACGACACGTCTCCATTCGTCCCTCCATTCACGCCTGTCGCGACACCACTGGAGGCGGGCTGCACGATGTTGGGGCGTGAGCGGAAGACGGCCTAACGGTGTGCGGGACCGTAGCCCAGCTTCATGGAGACGGTTGCGAATGGTCCTCGCCGATACCCCAGGAGCAACAGTGTCCCTAATTTGCTGGGAAGTGGCGGTGCGGTCCCCTACGGCACTGCGTAGGATCCTACGGTCTTGGCGTGCATCCGTGCGTCGCTGCGGTCCGGTCCCAGGTCGACGGGCACGTGCACCTTCCGCCGACCACTGGCGACAACATCGATGTACTGTGGAGACCTCACGCCCCACGTGTTGAGCAATTCGGCGGTACGTCCACCCGGCCTCCCGCATGCCCACTATACGCCCTCGCTCAAAGTCCGTCAACTGCACATACGGTTCACGTCCACGCTGTCGCGGCATGCTACCAGTGTTAAAGACTGCGATGGAGCTCCGTATGCCACGGCAAACTGGCTGACACTGACGGCGGCGGTGCACAAATGCTGCGCAGCTAGCGCCATTCGACGGCCAACACCGCGGTTCCTGGTGTGTCCGCTGTGCCGCGCGTGTGATCATTGCTTGTACAGCCCTCTCGCAGTGTCCGGAGCAAGTTTGGTGGGTCTGACACACCGGTGTCAATGTGTTCTTTTTTCCATTTCCAGGAGTGTATATGGTGGGTAAGTGTGGTACGATCCACGTACCAGTTCGACTTTTAGCATTGTGACCCAGTGAACCTGAATTCAGCGCTACTTATTATTAGCATTTTATGTTTGACGACGGATAAGAAATGACAAAAGAAATTGTTTTTAGTGTGATATAACTACAGATTAACAGTTTTCGGATTTTTTTTATTTTTACTTGTGCTGTGAAACCTTGCTTCTTGCCGAATTTCATGATTCTAGGTCAATGGAAGGTTTTCATGTGTGAGTTTGCGAGCATCAAAATATGTGACATAAAGGCCATATCCTGAAGCATAAATGTCTTACATCGCCAAGGAACCGTAAGCCTTAGTAGTTGATATAAATTTCAACTGGATACGTATAACTGTTCTGGAGAAAAAAGGTTTTTTAGGACATACGGACAGACGGACACCCAACAAAATGATTCTATAAGGGTTCCGTTTTTACCGACTGAAGTGTGAAATCATAAAAACCAACAAAACCTTCCAGTTCTTTGTCACTTTCAATTCCGATGTATTGGGAAAAAGTTTCCCATCCACCATGGTGTAAAATATTAAATATAAAAAAGGGGTTTTGCCTTGAAAAGACACAAATTCTTGTTTCGATACGTGTTTTAGAGAAGTTTCTCCACTTTTAGTGAGTTCATTTATTCTCAGTCAAAAATACACGACTTGCCATTAACATTGCTACTACACCAAGACTAAATGCAGATGGTAAACGGGTATTGGACAAATATATTACACTAGAACTGACATGTGATTACATTTTCACGCAATTTGGGTGCATAGATACTGAAAAATCAGTACCCAGAACAACCACCTCTGGCCCTAATAATGGCCTTGATACGCCTGGGCATTGAGTCAAACAGAGTTTGAACATCGTGTACAGGTACAGCTGCCCATGCAGATTCAAAACGGTCCCACAATGCATCAAGAGTAGCGGCTGGCGTATTGTGACGAGCCAGTTGTTAGACCACCATCGACCAGACGTTTTCAATTGGTGAGAGATCTGGAGAATGTGCTGGCCAGGGCAGCAGTCGAACATTTTCTGTATACAGAAAGGCTCGTACAGGACATGCAACATGCGGTCGTGCATCATCCTGCTGAAATGTAGGGTTTCACAGGGATCGAATGAAGGGTAGAGTCACGGGTCGTAACACATCTGAAATGTAACGTCCACTGTTCAAAGTGCGTCAGAGAGAACAAGAGGTGACCGAGACGTGTAACCAATGGCAACCCATACCATCACGCCGGGTGATACGCCAGTATGGCGATGCGAATACACGCTTCCAAAGTGCGCTCACCGCGATGTCGCCAAACACGGATGCGATCATCATGATGCTGTAAACAGAACCTGGATTCATCCGAAAAAATGACGTTTTGCCATTCGTGCACCCAGGTTCGTCCTTGAGTACACCATCGCAGGCGCTCCTGTCTGAAATGCAGCGTCAAGGGTAACCGCAGCCGTGGTCTCCGAGCTGATAGTCCATGCTGCTGCAAACGTCGTCGAACTGTTCGTGCAGATGGTTGTTGTCTTGCAAACGTCCCCATCTGTTGACTCAGGGATCGAGACGTGGCTGCACGATCCGTTACAGCCATGCGGATAAGATGTCTGTCATCTCGACTGCTGGTGATACGAGGCCTCTGGTATCCTGCACGGCGTTCCGTATTACCCTCCTTAACCCACCGATTCCATATTCTGCTAACAGTCATTGGATCTCGACCAACGCGAGCAGCAATGTCGCGATACGATAAACCGCAATCGCGATAGGCTACAATCCGACCTTTATCAAAGTCGGAAACGTGGTGTTACGCATTTCTCCTCCTTACTCGAGGCATCACAACAACGTTTCACCAGGCAACGCCGGTCAACTGCTATTTGTGTATGAGAAATCGGTTGGAAACTTTACTCGTGTCAGCACGTTGTAGGTGTCGCGACCGGCGCCAGCCTTGTGTGAATGCTCTCAAAAGCTAATCATTTGCATATCACAGCATTTTCTTCCTGTCGGTTAAATTTCGCGTCTGTAGCACGTCATCTTCGTGGTGTAGCAATTTTAATGCCAGTAGTATATATAAATTATTTTTGCATAGTAGTAAATAAGTTTCTGAGATTATGGTGTTTACGTGAATAAAATATTTTAATAGAAAAATATTAACTGAACAGATACGTACCTCAGTATTACACATTGACAGTCAGGTGACTGGTTGACATTTGCAGTTCAGCTATTGTTTTGCTCGAGTTTGTCGTCTGAAATTAGTCAAGACTTTTCAGTGTTATGTTATGTAATTTGCCAAAACCTTAGGTCTGAAGTGGAATTATCGGCTTTGTTTCCTTTACTAATGTTATACTATGGTACTAGTGCCTTATATTACGTTCCGCTGTCAACAAAGGTTCGCAGTTTTATTCTTTAACGATTGTTTGTTAAGTTAAAGTACTATAGACAGAACTGTGCTCTGTAGCGTAATTGCAGGAAATGCTGGCGCCGCAGGAACAACTGAACTGCGGGAACTGTCCCAGTGTCTGCGGCGCGTCGTGTTTTGTGCCTGTTGGCAGATTTCCATCCGCGTCGGTACTGGGCGGATGCAAAATAGCGAACAGTGGACTGCGCTCTGTCTGGCGGTTGACAACAGTCTGCAGACGGATACGACGTGCTGACAAACTTGATGACGTAAGCAGAACGTAGTCTCGATTAGTGAGCACCGTATGGAAGCAACTGCTCGGAGCTGAGATTGCACTTCGCGATTGAGGTGTCTGTATGGGGGCGGTCTGCCGTGGTGTTGCTGTGTACATCTTGTCACGTAGACAACAAAGAAAACAGATGAAAATCGTGCAACACTCGGTGCTGCTGACTTAGAACGACGGGAAAACGGTGGGCCTCTCAGTACTAGCGTTGTTTATGGGACAGACTGTACCTGTATACGAACGAACTAATTGAGGGGCTGACAGTACAGGTGGTACCAATGCTCGCTGAAACAAACATAGTAAATGACTGCCAGAGATCAACGGCAGTTTATAAATGATGTGAGTTTCTACCAATTGCAGGCATGGTTAGAGATTATGGCTTTGCATTATTTCTTATAATATATTGAAAATAAATATACGCCTTGCGTCTTAATACTAGTAAAACTGGTACAAGGGAAAAACAATTTATTTACTTTGGTATATTTTGAAGATTTTGTTGGTACGACACACATGATATAAATAGTACTATGCAGATTTATTGTAAAACAAAGATGTGTGAAGAATTAAAGCCGGCGGTGTGGCCGAGCGGTTCTAGGCGCTTCAGTCTGGAACCGCGCGACCGCTACGGTCGCAGGTTCGAATCCTGCCTCGGGCATGCATGTGTGTGATGTCCTTAGGTTAGTTAGGTTTAAGTAGTTCTAAGTTCTATGGGACTGATGACCTCAGATGTTACGTCCCATAGTGCTCAGAGCCATTTGAACCATTTTTGAGGAATTAAAGCAAAATTAATACATCAAGCTTAAAAACAATAGCATAATAGCTAAATTAAAATATAAAAATGAAAATATACACTCAAGAGCCAAAGACACTACTACACCTGCCTAATATCGTGTAAGGTCCCCGTGAGCGCGCAGAAGTGCCGCAACACGACGTGGCATGGACTCGACTAATGTCTGAAGTAGTGCATGAATCCTGCAGGGCTCTCTATAAATCCATAAGAGTACCAGGGGTGGAGATCTCCTCTGAACAGCACGTTGCAAGGCATCCCAGATATGCTCAATAATGTTCATGGCTGGGGAGTTTGTTGGCCATCGGAAGTTTTTAACCTCAGAACAGTGTTCGTGGAGTCCCACTGTAGCAATTCTGGACGTGTGGGGTGTCGCGTTGTCCTGTTGGAAATGCCCAAGTCCGTCGGAATGCACAATGGACATGAATGGATGCAGCTGATCAAACAGGATGCTTACGTACGTGTCACCAGTCAGAGTCGAATCTAGACGTATCAGGGGTTCCATATCAATCCAAATGCACTCGCCCCACACCATTACAGAGCCTCCATCATCTTGAACAGTCTCAGCATGTAAATCTGCAGCAATTAGCTGAAGAGTTCCACTTCTGTCATGTTGAATGATTCTCTTCATTCGTCGTTGGTGCCGTTCTTGAAGGATCTTTTTCCGGCCGCAGCGATGTCGGAGATTTGATGTTGTAGCGAGTTCCTGATATTCACGGTACACTCGGAAAATGGTTGTACGGGAAAATTCTCACTTCATCGTTACCTCGGAGACGCTGTGGCTCTGGCTCTAAGCACCATGGGACTTAACATCCGAGGTCATCAGTCCCCTAGACTTAGAACGAGGCAGGATTCGAACCTGCGACCCTAGCAGCAGCGCGGTTCCGGACTGAAGCGCCTAGAACCGCTCGGCCACAGGGGCGACTCGGAGACGCTGTGTCCCGTCGCTCGTGCGCCGACTGTAACACCACATTCCAACTCGCTTATATGTTGGTGACCTGCCATTCTAAGAGCACTAACGAATGTAACAACTGCGCCAGACACTTGTACTCTTGTATTGGCGTTGCCAACAGCAGCGCCGTATTCTGCCCGAGTACAAATCCCTGTATTTGAATACGCCTGCCTATACCAGTTTTCCTGGCGCTTCCGTGTATGTGTGCGGTTTCAACACATAGGAGAGATTATTAATAGTCACTTGCTATAATCGTCTCACAGTCGATGCCTATAGAATCATAGTCATTTCCGTCTGTGGTATATCTTCAAGAATGTCCTTCTTGAGCAACACTCGTCATGCCGTATCATTGTATTATGCTTCTTTCATCCTTCCTCGTTCCTTTCTTTGACAACACCCTCTCCTTTCTCTACTCCCTCTTTTTCACCGACGATAACAGCTGTCTGGGAATGTGATATATATTTTTACAGACATCATGACGAGGTGAATGCATGTTCTTCTTTATTTCCTGAAGATTTTTCGACTTCTAAGGTTTTATTTCAAACTCATTCTGATGCGAAGGCTGCAGAAGAGATATTGATGGAGGATTGATACTGAGACTCCTAAAAACCGCTTCCATAAACTCAAGATCACGGTTTAGCGAATACTTGAATTGTGATTTTCTTTGCTGATTCAGATCCACTTGATATTCTTCCATTGTGATTTGTTTCCTTCTGTGTCCTTAGCAACTTTTTACTTTGCTGTGGCATTTAGGGACTCAGATGAATGGAAGTTTTCTTTTTTCATTTCCTACACAGCAAGCGTTCTGTTGACCTCCTTCACTTCTTACATCCTGTATTGGGGAACAAATACACATTTGAAGTATTTCTTTGCCCTTCCAGACAGACCAAAATCTTTATCAGTTTCAATATACAGCAGGTACGGCCAAGATCTCAGCTTGCGGGCTGTACCTGGGCATAAGTGCCAAGGCAGTCAGCCTCGCTGCACACTTCTCCCACACCACACCACACTGTCTGAACACGGGGAGGGGTAAGAGAGGAAAACTGCGAATGTGCCGCATCTAAATGGCAGTACAGTCGCATTCCATACGACTTGGTTTTCCATTCCACATTTATCAACAACATAGATAACAAACAAAACAAATATTCAATATTATTTAATTATTTTTGGCGCGCAGAAGACATAACATAGTTTTCATCTGGTACAAACTGTCGGCATATAGACAGATATAGGAAATTTCATGGAGTTTCGCACTCAAGTTGCCACGTAATCGTGACTTATTTATAGTTTCATAATAGAAAAAAGGTCTTTCACATAAATGCACTGCTGGCCACCGTAAATGCAACACCAAGAAAGACAAGAGGTAGCACAACAAAATTTATTTTGTAGATAACGTGTTGACCAAGTATCAAATGATTACGTTTACAGACGTCTGTGACATGTGGTCCTGCCAGAATCAGTAGCCAGAGTAGCCGCCATTGTTGGAGATCACCGCTGCCACACGTCTCGGCATTGAGTCAAAGAGACGTAGGATGCGTTCCTGGGGTACAGCAGCCCAAGCAGCTTCCACACGTTGCCAAAGATCATCTGGTGTGGCAGCTGGGGATGTAATCTGGGTCACTCGTTGAGCAACCGTGGACCACATGTTTTCTATCGGCGAAAGATCCGGAGAGCGAGCCGGCCAGGGAAGCAATTCAATCTGGTTATTGGCGAAGAACCTTTGGACAATGCGTGCCACGTGTGGTCGCGCATTATCCTGTTGAAATATGGCTGTGGCCGAGCCCTGAAGGTAAGGAAGGACAACTGGCTCCAGCACCTCGGATATGTAGCGCCGGCTATTTAAAGTACCGGCAATGCGTACTAGAGGCGTGCGAGAGTAATATCCAATACCGCTCCATACAGTAATACCCGGTGCAAGACCAGTGTGGCGGTGCATAATGCAGCTGTCCAGCATCCTCTCTCCACGGTGTCTCCACACTCGAATCCGACCATCGTGGTGCTGCAGACAGAAGTGTGCCTCGTCAGTAAACACAACGTCATTCCATTCTGCCGTCCACATCCGTCTGTCATCACACCATTGGCGACGGAGACGTCTGTGGCTCTGCGTCAATGGTAGACGAAGCAATGGACGTCTTGCGGACAGACCACTCTGCTGTAAACGGCGTCGAATGGTACGCGCAGACACTGGATGATGCGTTACATACGCAATGTGCTGTGCTACGGTTCGGGATGTCACTGAGCGATCCGTCACTGCCATGCGCACAATTTGCCTATCAGCACGTGCAGTGGTGCACCGAGGTGAATGCGATCGACCACGTCGGTCCGTCGTACCCTCCTGCATCCGACGGTCACATATCCGCATTACAGTTGTTTGGTTTCGTCCAACACGACTAGCGATTTCTGTGTATGATAATCCACAATCTCGGTAAGCCACTATCCTTCCTCTGTCGAACTCGGATACTTGATCAAACGATGTTCGCTGTTGTCTACGAGGCATAACTGATCGTCTTGTGAAACAACCACAAGGTAAACACACGTGCCGAACGTACACTCGTCGAAATCGCCAAGCCTTAAATGGCGCTATGAGGCGGCGCCACAGGCGCGCGTGATGTGCGTCTGCGCTGAAATTCTAATCAGTTGCATATCTCATCGCTGCAAACCCATGGTGTAAATTTCACTTGATTCGGATGCTTCCTTCAGGGTGTTCATTTACGGTGGCCAGCAGTGTATATCGAAAGAAATATCCCAGCACTTTTGCAATCTCATTGTGGAGACTTGGAAACGCTACCTGAGGAATGCAACGTAGATGTCCTGGACAGTTTTAAAGTAAACCTAGAATTACCTTGCAGTTTCATCGGTTACATCTGCACACACACAGGGGCGCTTTCAACTGAAACGGCAAACGTCCTGAAAGCAGCACGACAACAGCTGTAAGATAGACAGTGTCCTCAAGATCTTTGTAAAACTATCCTTGGAATCCTTTCAAGGCCACGATGAACTCTGCAAACCTCGCATTTTTCTTAACGCCATTGAGCTTAGGGAACCAGCTGCGTTTCTTAGCACGTGTCCCTTCTACAACGCAGTTTTCTTTACAAATGCGTCCCCCTCAAATCAGAAAGAAGTTCCCTTGCAGTGTGCAGTTACGTGCACTCAAAATGCGAGGTCTGCAATCCATTCCGGGTGTTCTAATTTTCGTTTTGCACTCCTTTCTTCTTCATAATTTCAACAATAGTGAGTTTCAAATCTAAAAATCGTAGCAGACCTGCCCCTTGACTTAACTAATGTACTTTGCAGTAATGTATGAAGTTTCCATACTCTTCGCTTAATTCCACTGAAAACTATTGCAACTGACAATGGAATAATGCTTGCTACTTTAGAAATTTTACTTTTCGTACCAACAGTTTCATCACGTGCTACATACCTGCAAATTTAGCATAAAGTGCTTCTTGATATACAGAACAATGAAGCCCGTCTATCTATCGTTGTGGTTTTTTGCTCTTTTATTGTCAACTAAATCTTTAAATTCTTTCTGCGTGCTTTCAATGCAAATATGCAGTACCCGACGCTGACGCAAATTGTGAATTTACGTCCCTCTCTTCCGTCATTCCCATTCATTTTGAAGGACTGTGGCGATATACCGCTAGACTGGCCCTTTTTTTGCAAACAGACACTGGAACTATGAACGTCGTTCATTGTTGTTGTTGTTGTGGTCTTCAGTCCAGAGACTGGTTTGATGCAGCTCTCCATGCTACTTTATCCTGTGCAACCTTCTTCAACTCCCAGTACCTACTGCAACCTACATCCTTCTGAATGTGCTTAGTGTATTCATCTCCTGGTCTCCCTCTACGATTTTTACCCCCCGCGCTGCCCTCCAATGCTGAACTTGTGATTCCTTGATGCCTCAGAACATGTCCTACCAACGGTCCCTTCTTCTTTTCAAGTTGTGCCACAAACTCCTCTTCTTCCCAATTCTATTCAATACCTCCTCATTAGTTATGTGATCTACCCATCTAATCTTCAGCATTCTTCTGTAGCACCACATTTCGAAAGCTTCTATTCTCTTCTTGTCCAAACTATTTATCGTCCATGTTTCACTTCCATACATGGCTACACTGCATAAAAATACTTTCAGAAACGAGTTCCTGATACTTAAATCTATACTCGATGTTAACAAATTTCTCTTCTTCAGAAACGCTTTCCTTGCCATTGCCAGTCTACATTTTATATCCTCTCTACTTCGACCATCATCGGTTATTTTGCTCCCCAAATAGCAAAACTCCTTTACTACTTTAAGTTCCTCATTTCCTAATGTAATTCCCTCAGCGTCACCCGAATTTATTCGACTACATTCCATTATCCTCGTTTTGCTTTTGTTGATGTTCATCTTATAACCTCCTTTCAAGACACGTCGTTCATACTACGGACAAATACCGAAGAGGGTAGGGTAGGCTGGATACCGTTGAAACGGTTTGGCTTTTATCGTTCATATTATTGTTGTTTATAAACCAAATGACAATGATGATATGCCAAACTCAAGATCGCGTTTCTAGCTGCGAAACGGCTATACCACTTTTGTTCGTGGGGTGCATTTTTTACGAAGACTCAAAATTTAAAAAAAATCCGTTTTTTTTTTTTCAATAGTCGCCATACTAGGGGCGGTTGAAACAGTGATTGCGGTCAGTTGAAACGCATGCAAATAATTCGAAATATAGTATTGCAACACGTTTTATTTACCATTAATTCTAGTTATATGCATAATTATGGCGATATATGACAACCTTAGTCAGCCTTAGTGGTTTAACATTTACAAAGCCGGCCGGTGTGGCCTTACGGTTCTAGCGCTTCAGTTTGGAACCGCGCGACTGCTACGGTCGCAGGTTCGAATCCTGCCTCGGGCATGGATGTGTGTGATGTCCTTAGGTTAGTTAGGTTTAATTAGTTCTAAGTTCTAGGCGACTGATGACCTCAGCAGTTAAGTCGCATAGTGCTCAGAGCTATTTTTGAACATTTACAAAGATATATCTAAATAATAAACTAAAACATTTGTTCCATCAAATTAACATAGCCTACAGAATAAACTGAAAGCTAACATTTCTTTAATCAACTAAAGATTTAGCTTATACATCAGTCTAAATATTTTGAGTCACAGTTGTGGCAAACATCGCTAACACCGCCTTCTGTCCATTCTTCGTGAGCCCACTGTTTACAAGTGATGCAGTGAATTCAGTTTTCTCCGGATCTGCTCTCTGAATATGGTGATAAACAATACAGTAGCATTCTTCCTCTTCTGATGACATTTCCTACTGAGTATTACTTTCTTAATTTTTTTACCTTTTCCTCCATCCAATCTTGTCTTAACTTGCTTAGTCTTGGTCCGTTTCAATCTTGCTTCATGTTCTCTTCGTGTTTCTTCTTTCTCTGGTATATCAGTGTAAATTGTGGACTTTCTAGTTTTTCGTCCTTTAGGCCCATATTATTTTCTCGGGGGAGCTTTCGGTAATGGCCGTACTACTTCCGGCGTAAATACAATAGCATCATTAGAAATTGCTTGCCCACTTGTAGAAGGTCTCAGTGAAGTTTCCTGACAAGGGAACCTCCCCAGCGCACTCCCCTCAGATTTAGTTATAAGTTGGCACAGTGGATAGGCCTTGAAAAACTGAACACAGATCAATCGAGAAAACAGGAAGAAGTTGTGTGGAACTACGAAAAAATAAGCAAAATATACAAACTGAGTAGTCCATGCGTAAGATAGGCAATATCAAGGCTAACATGAGCTCCGGAGCGCCGTGGTCCCGTGGTTAGCGTGAGCAGCTGCGGAACGAGAGGTCCTTGGTTCAAGTCCTCCCTCCAGCGAAAAGTTTTATTTTTTATTTTCAGTTTATGTAACAAACTCTTATGTTTTCATCACTTTTTTGGGAGTGACCATCACATCCACAAGAAAACCGAAATCGCGTAAGGTAGAAGAATCTTTTTACCCATTCCCAAGTGTACAAGTTAGGTGGGTCGATAATATATTCCTGTCATGTGACGCACATGCCGTCACCAGTGTCGCATAGAATATATCAGACGCGTTTTCCTGTGGAGGAATCGGTTGACCTATGACCTTGCGATCAAATGTTTTCGGTCCCGATTGGAGAGGCACGTCCTTTCGTCTACTAATCGCACGGTTTTGCGGTGCGATCGCAAAACACAGACACTAAACGTATTACAGTGAACAGAGACGTCAATGAACGAACGGACAGATCATAACTTTGCGAAAATAAAGAAATTAAACTTTTCACTGGAGGGAAGACTTGAACCAAGGACCTCTCGTTCCGCACTTGCTCACGCTAACCACGGGACCACGGCGCTCCTGAGCCCACATATGCCTTGATGTTGCCTATCTTAGGCATGGACTACTCAGTTTGTATATTTTGCTTGTTTTTTCATAGTTCCATACAACTTCTTCCTGTTTTCTCGGTTGATCTGTGTTCAGTTTTTCAAGGCCTATCCTGTGTGCCAACTTATATCTAAATCTGAGAGGGGTGCGATGGGGAGGTTCCCTTGTGAGTGATAATGGTGCTGCAAAGTCTAGGTGGTGTAGCCCTATTCGGAGTTCCTTTATGTTCATCATCGTTTCCTTGCTGAGTTGTTGCAGCAGGTGAGTTACTGATAGCCAGTTGTTGAACCGTAGTCCCTGTTACTGCAGACTCAGCCGTATTTTCGCGATTAGGTCCATCCGTTACAAATGCAGGAGCAAAATCGAGCGCAATAAACAGCTGCAGGCAATATTGGTAAATTCTCGTTTTGAGAAATCCGGCTTGAATGTTGGAAGATGTCAGAGCGAGGGGCATAGCAGTCGCTACAATCCCCGGAATGTCGTAAATCGACATTGTTTTTCCTGGGTGCCTTGACAACCACGTATCACAAGTAGAGTTTACAGCCTTCTTCAAAGGTCCATATGCAGATCGATCAAGTGACTGGAGTTTGTGGGAGCAGTGAGGAGGGAAGGGCAGTAAGACAATGCCATTGATTTTGCAAAAGTCCAGTGCCTTAATACCAACGTGTGAGGAATGGTTATCAAGTATGAGTAACACTTATGAGACGGAGATACATTTGAATGCTTCCTGAAGTGTTCCAGGAAATTTAAATATGACTGATCCCGCATTCAACCAGAGGCCCATCCCTAATACAATGGTCTTGGGAACGTACTCGTGGAAAAATAGAGAATGGAGGAATAACATTGCCAGTGGCGTTAGCTGCAAAAGTTACTGTCGCTAAAGTACCCCTTTCAGCTGAAATTACTGAACCTTATTGACGAGCACCACGTCTAGCTACAACTCTATCTGGTTTTTGAACGGTTGCTATACCTGTTTCATCGGTGTTACACGCGTCTTTGGGTTCAAAGTTATGACGGTCCATGGCAATGGCCAAATTGTCATAGAAAGCATCGACGTTAGTTTTATTAAAGCTAGTCGCCCTGAACAACAATCTTGTAGCTTGCGCGGCGCGTATGGACAGTTCAGCGTTTCCTCTCATGCACATCCGAAACCATTCCTCACCAGCCATTTCGCTGTCGTCCTAGGATCGAGGTCGTGATAAATTATACTTAATGGTAAGTTCGTACATCAATTTTCTCACGTCTTCCTTAGATAGTTCAAAATATATATCTGCACATCTAATTTTGATAATTCTTCCTCTTGTTCTTCATTAAAAACACTGTTGTGTGCCCCATATCCCAAACCTGCATTGTCCTCACTAGTGGCATCTCGCTCTCGTACATATCCCAGTAGAGAGGAGTGGTTTATTCCATGCATGTCCGCTGCTTTTCGTAGGGAGTTTCCAGCTTTTACCTCTTCATATGCATCTTCATACCTCGACAAACGAGTCTACCGTCTGGATGTCATTCTCGCCCGAACTCCCGAACTCTAGGCATCTACAAAGCAAAACAAAATTAATATATTGACTACTTCAAATGGCTCTGAGCACTATGCGACTTAACTTCTGAGGTCATCAGTCGCCTAGAACTTAGAACTAATTAAACCTAACTAACCTAAGGACATCACACACATCCATGCCCTAGGCAGGATTCGAACCTGCGTCCGTAGCGGTCGCTCGGTTCCAGACTGTAGCGCCTAGAGCCGCACGGCCACTCCGGCCGGCTATTGACTACTTCAACCGTACACACAAAAATTGTTTCAACCGCCCCCAGCCCCACCTTTGATAAAAGACAGTTTATGGTACTGGTGATAACAGTAACACATAAGCCTAGTCATTACTCCGAACTCTACAAGCTGTATAAGACTCACAAACAGACACTCAATATTTTGAGTTAAATAAAATACACGATGTCAGCATGAATGTCTGAAGAAAAATACTTACTTTTGGTTATGAAAACGCAATAGAGCCTCCTGTACGTGACGACAATGTGAAGGGAGAGCCGTAACATTGAGATTCGTGTTCAGACCTGTCGCCCGCATCGTTGCCCCATTACACTCCCTGAGGAACCTTTCCAGAGATATTTACTTCGTTTCAACCGTACCCCGTCCGCCCCGATAGCTGAATGGTCAGCGCTGCGGCTTGTCACGCCAAGGGGCCCGGGTTCGATTCCCGGCTGGGTCGGCGATTTTCTCCGCTCAGGTACTGGGTGTTGTGGATTGGAGTGGATTGTTTGGGGGAAGAGACCAAACAGCGAGGTCATCGGTCTCATCGGATTAGGGAAGGATGGGGAAGGAAGTCGGCCGTACCCTTTCGAAGGAACCATCCCGGCATTTGCCTGCAGCGACTTAGGCCGGTATTACACTATCAAATTTCTTTGTCAAAGATTTGATCAAAGATGTGATCCAATATTCCGTCCAATACATTTGACAAAGATCTTTGACGTAGCGCTAGAAGGGGTATTACACCGTCATCAAATTTTTCGTCAAAGTTCAAGATGGCTGACAACAACTTGTTATTAACCGCAGCAGTTGTACGTACCCCAATTGCATTGTGTGCACATGCGGAAAAGAAGTGGGGGGAAAATGGAACCATACATACGAGGTTGACAGTCTTAAAAGTCCTAGGATTACAACTTGATAATAAATTCAGTTGGTAGGAGCACACCACAGAACTGCAGAAAGGCCTTAACAAATCTGTATTTGCAATTCGAGTGTTAGCAGACATAGGCAACATAAAAATGAAAAAGCTTGCATACTTTGCCTACTTTCATTCAATAATGTCATATGGGATAATATTTTGGGGTAAATCTTGAAGTCAACCAAAAGTTTTCAGAGTCCAAAAGCGTGTAATACGTATTATTTGTGGAGTAAATTCACGGACGTCCTACAGAAACCTCTTCAAAGAACTGGATATACTAACTACTGCCTCTCAGTATATTTACTTCTTAATGAAATTTGTCGTAAATAATATATTTCTTTTTCCAACAAACAACTCAGTTCATACATACAATACCAGGAACAAAAATGATTTGCACAAGAACTTAAAAGCACTTACTATAGTTCAAAAAGGGGTCCACTACTCAGGAACACTCATCTTCAATAATTTGCCAGGAAACACAAAAAATTTAGTTAGAAATAAAGATCAGTTTAAAAGGAGCCTGAAAAACTTACTACTGGCCAACTCCTTCTACTCCATTGGCGAAATTTTTAATAGGAACAAATGGTGTATTGTATTTATTCATACTATTAGTATTGTTATTTCAGCTTTAAAAAATCGACATGTTCCACATCCACGAGGATCTCCTCAGCACGGATCTATGGAACGAAAAACTAATCTAATCTGGGTGAAGCCGTGGGTTTTACGACGACACGATAAAAGCATTCAACAAAACTTGTTACGTGAGCTTACAGTGGAAGACGTCAAGTCGTACATCAATTACTTAAGAATGGATGAGCATACATTTCTGTATGTGCTCAATGAAGTGTATCCTAATATCACAAAGCACAATATTCACTTAAGAACTGCTACATCTTCAGAAGACGGGCTCACTGTAACACTCCCATTCCTTGCTACAGGAGAGGGTTATGTTAGGTTAGGTTAGGTCAGGTCTCGTCTCCAATCTTCTTAATCTATTTTTGTATTCAGGGTGCCTCACGTTGTAAAGCGTCTGATCAGCTTCAGACATCTTTATTAATTTTGTAGTTGTCGGCACACACCAATTGTATTTACCGGCAATGTTTATAAAAACACTACAGACGACAGAACGCTGCAGCGATGCTAGCGCTCCATGTGGTAACATGTCACATTGCAGTGAATAGAAGACAAGCGGTTTCTTTGATCAAATATACAGCGAGGCCCTAGATTTGATCAAATATTGGACGACATTTGACAAAGTCCCTATTACACTATCAAATATCTTTGACAAAGATATTGGACAAAGATATTGGACAAAGAAATATGATAGTGTAATACCGGCCTTAGGGAAATCACGGAAAACCTAAATCAGGATAGCCGGACGCGGCATTGAACCGTCGTCCTCCCGAATGCGAGTCCAGTGTGCTGGGTGTTGTGTTGTCCTCATTATCATTTCATTATCACTAGTGGAAGGCAACGGGAAAGCACCACTGGAATCACTTCCCAAGACGCTCATGCGGTGGACCTCTCTGACGAGGCTCCCCCGTGACGAGACCTGCCGTACGGCAGAACACAAAGTTTAGTCTACCCTACAGAGCGGTGACACCGCGATTCTGCCGAACTGAGAGAGCTGTGCCGACCAAAATGTCACACCGCAATGCTAAATGAAATGATGCGCTCTTCCGGGTAACGAACAAAGCCGAATGACTGGTCAGGCGTTGGCCCCCACATGGCCTGTACACGCTGCATCCGTCAAATTTGGTTCGCCGTGGCCGGCCCTGATATACAGAACGTACGGCCGGGTCGAGGACCTTGGGATCGGCCTGTTTAAACATGTATTAAGTATTACTACAAGCACCCTTAACAGCCTGCACATCAAGGTATTGCCGAACTTTAAAAAAGTACATTTTTCAAACTTCGCTAAAGATAGCAGCAATTTTTCTTCTGACCGCCAATTGACTTGCTCTTGTTGTTTTCTAAATGCAGTCGAGGCATTGGCTTGGACTTAAACTTTATCATCACAGAGTGCAGCTAAATGCAGGAAATCGCTTGTAATTCTTTTACTCAGAATACATCCACAATTTAGCTTATCAAATGTGTATTTAGAGGGTGACAATTATTGAACTATGTGAAACAAAACCTTCATAAATTCTGAACGGTTTGTGTTGGGACGTTCAAACTGCCCGGTTGGTAGAATCTGCATTTCACGATCGGGGAGTCTCTTCACCCTCAACGGATGACTGTGTGGTGTGCAATGTCCAGTCACGGAATAATCGGTGCGATATTACTTGATGGCACGGTGACTGACTACCCAACGATACGTGAAGATTTTGGAAGATGGTTGTCGGCCGTTGAGGCCGAGCGGTTCTAGGCGCATCAGTCCGGAACCACGCTTCTGCTATGGTCGCAGGTTCGAATCCTGCCTCGGGCATAGATGTATGTGATGTTCTTAGGTTAGTTAGGTTTAAGTAGTTCTAAGGCTAGGGGACTGATGAACTCTGATCTTAAGTCCCATAGTGCTCAGAGCCATTTGAATAATTTTGGAAGGTGACTAAAACCCGCCAGGGTAGCCGAGAGTGCTAATGCGCTCCCTCCTGGACTCGGGTAGGCGCGCCGTCCCCGGATCGAATCCGCTCGGCGGATTAACGACGAGGGCCAGTCTGGCGGACAGCCCGGATGTGGTTTTTAGTCGGTTTTCCACATCCCGCTAGGTGAATACCGGGCTGGTCCCCAAGTTCCGCCTCAGTTACACGACTCACAGACATTTGAAGACGTTTGCACTATTTCATGACGTACACTAGACGCAGACAGCTGGGGTACACTACTTCCGTCCCAGGGGGTTCGTGGTTGCGTCAGAAAGGGCATCCGGCCACCCTCTGCAATTAACACTGCCAAATCCTTCATAACAAGGCCGAGCCCGCGTTGGAGCGGGACAAAGCCCCCAAGAAAGAGAGGAAGGTGATTACATCCTCACTATCCGCAGTGATCTGATTTGCACAAGTTATGGTTCATGCAAGACAGAGCTCGACCCCATCGAAGCAGGGACGTGTTTGATGTCGTGGAGGAGCACTTTGTCGACCGCATTCTGGCTCGGGACTACTCAGAGGCCACTGGAATTGGTCTGGCTTGGCCGCTATGTTCTCCGGAACTGACCAAATGCGACTCCTTTTTATGGGGCTACATTAAAGAGAAGGCGTACTGCAGTAACCCCAAAACCATCGCTGCGCTGGAAACAGCCATTCAGGAGGTCATCGACAGCAACGATGTTCAGCACGTCATGCGGAATTTCGCCATTCGTCTGCGCCACATCATCGCCAATGATGGCAGGCATATCGAACATGTCATAACCTAAATCCGAATATCTGTAGGACGTTTATATGTTTAATAAAGTGTGTGCACGCCGCAGTTTGTAACTAATCTACGTTTTTATTCATATAATTTAATAATTGTCGCTCCATAGATCATTTCCTTGTGAAACGTCACTTGTATCATTTGTCCTCTCAGTCCCTCAATTGTGTAAATTTAGTTTTTTGGAGGTGAAACTAAAACTTTATAACTATTTCCCATACACGCTTCCTCGTACATACCAGGTGATCAAAAAGTCAGTATAAATTTGAAAACTGAATAAATCACGGAGTAATGTAGATAGAGAGGTAGAAATTGACACACATGCTTGGAATGACATGGGGTTTTATTAGAACCAAAAAAATACAAAAGTTCAAAAAATGGCCGACAGATGGCACTTCATCTGATCAGAATAGCAATAATTAGTATAACGAAGTAAGACAAAGCAAAGATGATGTTCTTTACATGAAATGCTCAATACGTCCACCATCATTCCTCAACAATAGCTGCAGTCGAGGAATAATGTTGTGAACAGCACAGTAAAGCATGTCCGGAGTTATGGTGAGGCATTAGCGTCGGATGTTATCTTTCAGCACCCCGGGAGATGTCGGTCGATCACGATACACTTGCGACTTCAGGTAACCCCAAAGCCAATAATCGCACGGACTGAGGTCTGGGGACCTGGGAGGCCAAGCTTGACGAAACGACGTGCGCAAGAGATCTGTCACGCGTCGTACCTCTCACCCGTCACGGTAGCAGTTACAAAACCAGAATCACGCATTTCCTCGAAAAAAAAAAAGGCCGGATAACGGTAGATGTGGTATATCCAACCCATACCGTGACCTTGTCGTCGTGCAATGGCGTTTCCGTGACAGTACTAGGATTTTCGGTAGCCCAAATTCTGCCGTTGTGGGCGTTGACAGACCCTCGGAGTGTGAAATGAGCTTCGTCGGTCCACAACACGTTACTCAACCAATCGTCATCTTCCGCCATCTTTTGAAACGCCCACACCGCAAATGCCCTCCGTTTCACTAAATCGCCAGGTAACAGTTCGTGATGACGATGGATTTTGTACGGATAGCATCGGAGGGTACGCCTAAGTGCCAACCAAACAGTAGTGTACGGAATGCCGGTGCGACGTGCGACTGCACGAGCGCTGACTTCCCCGTGCATAGACGAACCCGCTACAGTCTCCGTTTCGTCCTGAACTGTCTCAGCAGCATTATGCCTTGTGCTCGGTCGCCCACTACGGGGTCTATCGTCTAAACAACCCGTGGCTTCGAACTTCGAAATCATTCTCGCCACAGCTGCATTTGTCAAAGGACCTTTACCCGTTCGAATCCCCTTCCTATGGCGATAGGATCGTAACGTTGAACTAGCACATTCCCCATTCTGATAACACAGCTTCACTAAACTCGCCTTTTCAGGTAACGTCAACATGCTGCGACTGCTGCTGGCGCATCTGATTCTCTCTCTCATTACAGCTCCTTTTATACACGATTGTCATGCGCAGTCACTGACGTTTTGCTATCCAGCGCCATCTGTCGGACATTTTGTGAATTTTGTTTCTTTTTGGTTCTAATAAAACCCCATGTCATTCCAAGCATGTGTGTCAATTTTTACCTCTCTATCTACATTATTCCGTGGTTTATTAAGTTTTCAAATTCATACAGATTTCTTGATCACCCGGTATATCTCGCAAAATGCCCATGATAATAAATAGTCAGGTTAATTCGAACAGAGATGGTGGCTTGCTAACAATCGTTCTTCCTGCGCATCATTCGCGACTGGAACTGTAGTGGAGGAGAGTTAGGAGGGGCACAATGGTACACAAAATATCCTCCCCCACATAACAGAAGGTGGCTTTCGGAGCATGGGCATAGCACATTAACGCTCTGTCTAGTGGGCAATTCCGTATTCAGCGATAGGTAACAGCGCGCTAATAACCAGGCGCCCTCGTTACATAATTGCGAACAGGCGCTGCTAGGGCAGGCCGGCAGCTGCCACCATTTGACACGACGAGCCGGCAGGCGGCCGCTTCTTCGGTTCGGCGCCACCGCCGCTCGCGCGCCGCCATTACGGACTACCTGGCAGAGCGCCCGCAACAATAACACCGCGCCGCAGTAATCATGTTAATTTAACTCGTGATGACGTCATTTAGGCGGGCGGCGCGCGCGCAGTGGCGCCCAGGGAGCGGTAAACGCGTCATTACTTGCCGCGCGTCCGATTTAATATGCAATTACGCGCCGGCGATGGGCCGGCATTAGCGCGCCGCGTGGCGCCGGCATTCATATGCATGCGCGCGCAGCCCGGCGCGGCCGCTTGGTCACCCCTCGCCGCCTCCCCGCTAATCTAGCCGGTTAATACTTGACGCTGCTAATTAAACTTCTTTGAATATTTCAGTCGCGGCCGCGGCGGTCATTCGTCCGGTCCGGCCCGCGTGACGCGGCCACGTTTTCCCTGCAACATGCGCGTCCGCCCGGCCGTTACTTAATTTTTCAGAGCGCGTGCCGAAGATTCGCGGCTCTACCCGCAGGCCAACGCCGTCCCGTACTAATTTTAACGCCCGGGAATCGCATTTTTATTACCCCTTTCGAGCGGGAAGTTGTGTTTCGGTGTAAGTGCACCGTATTTGAACACGTTTTTGCAGATTTGCCCACTAAAACGAGTTCTAACTTACGTGGTTACTTCTGGAACCGTCGGTATTTCATTGTTCTGTCAAAGGGCGATGTGGTTTCCAAAACTAAAAGTTAAAGTATTTAAAATAGCACGAGGTGTCATCGTAGAACGAGAAAGGATAAAGACAAATGTGTATGCAAACAGTAAAGCAGTTTTGGTTGAATCAGAAGAAGAACTGTAATTTACAATAAAAACGATCGTAGAAGAGGAAAAAGGCTATGGAATGAGTATAATTATACTTAGCTAGTTTGTTGTTTGTTCCATAGATCATTTCATGATAATTTTATGATGTGAACCGTGTCATCAGAACAAGCAAAGGAAACAAACACGCACAAAAAATGGTTCAAATGGCCCTGAGCACTATGGGACTTAAATTCTGAGGTCATTAGTTCCCTAGAAATTAGAACTACTTAAACCTAAGTAACCTAAGGACATCACACACATCCATGCCCGAGGCAGGCTTCGAACCTGAGACGGTAGCGGTCGCGCGGTTCCAGACTGTAGCGCCTAGAACCGCTCGGCAACTGAGGCCGGCACACGCACTATATATATATCTGGGAGAGATAGTCCAACGATCAGGACTGAACTCAATAGCCAATAAAGATAGAATCTCCACACTGCAAAAGTCATATGAACTCACTTGGATTCACTATAATAAGAAATCTATTTCTGTCAATGCGAAACTAAGGCATTACAACACAGTAGTCCTACAAGAAGCACTTTTAGCTGCATAAACTGCAGTGATTCATGGTCATACTAAGATCAGAGGGATTGAAAAGCAGGAAAGAAAAATTATGACGAAAATATATGTACCAGTGTTTCTGGAAGGAATTTGGATGAAGATACCAACTAGAGAGATTTACAAAGACATAGAAACAATAACAGAGGCCATTAGAAAGAGAAGGATGAAATTTTATGGACATATCAGCAGGATGAATAAAAGTAGGCTCACAAGATAAATCTTTGAGGTAGTAAACAAGAGCAAAAACAAGAGAAAGTGGATCACTGAAGCAGAAGAAGGCATTAAAGAACTGGGGATCACACAAGACAACATAAATAATAGAGAACAGTTTAGTAACATCATAGAAAAACGCACACTTAAACAAGGGTACACGGAGAACAGAACGGGAAAAGATGGTTGGAAGAACGCAAGAGAGAACACAGTGAACGCGTGAAGAGAATTTGGGAAGAACGTAGAATCAAGAAGAAATCATTACTACTCAAGTTCAATCGCTCTCTTAAAAGGGAATAATCGAAAATAATAATAATATGGGCCTAAGTAGAGATATTTCTATTGGTTCGGATCCTGCCTCGGGCATGGATGTGTGTGTTAGGTTTAAATAGTTCTAAGTTCTAGGGGACTGATGACCTCAGCAGTTAAGGCCCATAGTGCTCAGAGCCATTTGAACCATTTCTATTGGTTTGTATTGATAACTTAGGACCATGAACTGAACAACATTAGATCAGTATTTACGTAATTTTGAGACTAATAACTATAGCTACTATAAGTCGTATATTTTTAGGTTGCATAGTACCTCAACATACACGTGGCAGTAACAAGTCATTAACGCTTATGTTCCCCTCGGCAGTAGGACACGTGTTGAAGTGTGGGAGCATCGACACAAAACGGTTAGTCTATACTGACGGATTTAGTCCACTTACTAATGTCGTTACGACTGTGCAGAGAACATCAGGTCGTAAAGTTTGTGGCGTATTTGCAGGAAGACTCTTCGATACACAGAGAAAACAACCAACAAATTGTGATGTGCGTACATATTAAGGTACCAGGCAGAAAGTGTCTTCCCTTGCGCCCATTACCGGATGTCTCTCATAAGAGTCGTCAGACCTATTTTTTCTTGTGTTTTAGCAGATACTTGCAATTTCGTATTTACTTTGCGTAGGTGGAGTCAGCTCGAACAATACTGCTCCTCACGTATTTCATGTGACATCCAGTGACAACAGAAACCGTCGGTTTGTCTCCCACCGCAAACAAAATTATTTTTAAATCGGAATTTTACATGTCATTTGACAGAGTGCTTCCCAATCACTCAACAGCCATATCCGTTTTATCGACGTGTATTAACAGGAACAGTAAAACACGAAGAATATGCAGTACTCAAGCAGCGACTCAGTAGCGCTGTTTTTTGTAACAAAAAATAAATCGACGCTTTCCGTCGGCACTGTATATCGCATAAAAGACGTGATGGGCGCTATTTCTGTGACTGACTCCAGCTACACAACGTGAAAACTAAATTGCATATATCCGGGAAAAAAAAAACGCCTGTCGACTCTTAGGGGAGACACCCTGTAAGAGGTATGCGCTGCCTGCAATAGGCAAGGCATAGGAGAGTCTCTGACCAGAGAGCAGTATCTTGTTAGTTGTTGCTTGTTGCTAGTCTCCAGTAGTCTGCAGTAGTCTGAAGTAGTCTGCGCGTGTCTACGCTTGTCTGCAGTCTGCTCTGGTCGGGACTCTGGAGGATGAGTATTATTGTATAAGGTAAAGAAAGCAGCCTCGGACAGTGGAATGAAAAACTAAACAACAATTTCAAACAAATTAATGAAAAACAAGACAACCTTAATGAAACTTCCAAACAGTTGAACGAAAAGCACGACAACCATTTTAAACAACTTAATGAATCGTGCAAACAACTCAATGAAAAATACGATGACAATCCTTCAAATACAGACAATCAGTGCATACCGACCACTAGTGACGATTTTAATGCTAATGATGAACAAACAAATTCAATTGTGTCCTCTGTTAATTTAACGACAATTGATGACGCGGCACGTTCCATTACAATGAACGCTGTCCAGTTTGACACGCCTAATTTGCAAAATTTACGTAGCGAACAGATAATTGTTTCTAACGAAAATGAACAGTGTACTCAAAGTACGGCAGATTTATTTGATTCTGAGGTAGTGACTAAAAGTGCACATCCGATTGGCAAACCTTTTCGAGAATCACAGAATGACCAAATGGTTACACAAAACGTGACAATTGCAGGTACGCCATCAAACAGCACAGGTAATATTGGGATGGATCAAGTTATAACATTATTGCTACAACTTAATGAAAATCTCAAACAACAACTTAATGAAAACAATGATAAGCAAGACAACAATTTCAAACAACTTAATGAAAGACAAGACAACAATCACAAACAACTTAGTGAACAGATTACAGCCGTTACCGTGCAACGCCATGATACTAAAGAAAAATTATGTGAGGAAATTAAGGCTTGTGCTAGGAACAGTAGTGAAGAAACTAGATCTGTTGCACAAGAATTAAGTAATACACATGCAGCCACAACAGAATCACTTAGAGATGAAATTAGCGCAGTCGCTAAACAATGTTCTGAAAATGCGACACAGTTACACGACGAGTTTAAACTTTCACGCACTCTGGATACGGAAGTCGATAAGAAATTTGAACAACAGGACAGCCAAATTGACGAATGTTTTAAAGTGACAGAAATGAAAATTGTTTCAGTCAATAACACGTCACAGCATACGCCACGTTCCGAACATATGTACCACTCACACAGCCAGTGTAACTTAGGTAATTTACAGAGACTACGTGACTTAGAATACGAAGTGACACAGACAAACAGATTCTTATGCAATCCTGAACCTGTTCACACATTCAGAGACGATAACGTTGATTCTAAGCAAATTTTATCCGTAAAAAAATCAAAGGTATTTAAAAATGACAGAGCACAGGTACACGCTTTGAACTGTATACGACAATTTATTTTTGTACTTTCACCGCCATTGCCTGTAATGCTGAAACTAGAATTGGCATGGATACAGCAATTTGCTTTTGAATTTTCACCGGCATTGCCTCTAATGCAGAAACTAAAATTTATTTGTAGCGCGTAATTGATCTCAGGGGATTCGTTACGCTTCAATGAATATGTGCCGTAGCGTGCACAGGGCCCCAAGCCGTAGTAGTGCTGTTTCATCTTTAGTATTCTGCACTGCTGCCTTCTCTTCTACTATCCTTTATATCTATCAAAACAGCTCTTCTACTATCGGTCTATCTAGAATTATGAAAGAGTAGAGAAAACCTGATACGACGAGTTTTACCTAAAAGTGACAGTTTTTTTAGACACTCCCGAAATGACAAGAACTACCAGTATAATCTGAATAACAAACAAAATTTTAATTATCAGTATCGACAAAATTATGAGCAACAGCGAACGCATTTTGGTAACGATAGAGGCTTTTCTCCGCAACAGCATCAAAACCAACCGGTTAGCATACCTAACCAACAATGTAATGTACAAGGTCAACCAAGCTTTAATGTTTCGCCGCCTACACGTATAGCGTCAGCTCCAACAAATAGTAACGCACAGCAACAAGGAAATAACTATATACAGAAAACACACTATTTCAATTCCTATCGCAATGCACCGTATAGAAATGACTGTCATGACAGACGTAAAAGTAATGAGCACAATTTTCAGCGTACGTTTAATAACAGTCGGTCTTATCAGCAGCAGAATCATCCGCAACAACATATTATCATGAATGAACCAGACAGTAGATATCATCCCGAACCTAATACGTCAGGAAGAAATAACAGAACAGTACAAATAGTTGAAATGCCACAGCATCCTCCCGAAAATAATAGCACGTCAGATAGAATTTGACTAGATACAGTACAGGTTGCATCTTCCAGTAACGCAAGCAATACTTTTGACACGCAGAATCTTGTTCACGAAAATGTTATTACTTTTGACGACATCCGAGACACTCTGTTGCAGGAAAGACCAGCTATTCAAAAAACCATTTCACTCCCTATCATTGAGGTAAAAATTGGATCATCCAAATTTTCAGCAGTAATCGATTCTGGGTCTCCTATGTCAGTCATAAATGAGGAAACTTTCAACGAATGTAACAAAGAGAATACCTATCCTACGTTACCATTAGGCAAAACTAAAGTAAAAGGAGCAGTATCTGGTAAAGGAGTAGATGTAAAATTACAGACACATTTATCATTTTGTATTGCAGGTCATACATTTCACTCAAATTCTTGGATTGTTCCCTTATTGACGACAGACGTTATTTTAGGTACGAATTTTCTGGTACAACACGACGCAATTATTGACTTTCAAAACTCCTATTTAATGTTAAAGGATGAAAATGTTCAACTGGCTTTAGAATTTCAGCACTCTTTATCTGCAGAAGAACAAACAATTAATCGTACACAGGTTTTTTCCGCATCACGTAACATAGACTGTCATTCCACATTGCCCACAGATACGTACGTACACAACTATAATACTCCAGACGAAGTCGACTATGACGTTATACAGATAATTTCTGATAAAGTTAAACAGAGCAGTGCAAATACAGACGACGAACGCACGAAACTACGCAAAATTCTTTTACAGCAAGCTCCAGTTTTTGACAACGTGCCTGGTACTATGTCCGGTTTTATGTATGAATTTCAAGTTAAACAGCACGACACATTTAAAGCCAAACATTATCCCATTCCGTATATTCACAGAGAACAAGTTAAGAAAGAATTGCAAGCTATGCTTGACCAAGGAATTATTGAACCGGCAGTTAGTCCGTACATAAACCCGCTCCATATTGTTAAGAAAAAGGATGGTTCACTTCGCCTCGTACTTGATTCGCGGCACATCAATGACATTATTATTAATGAAACGGACCGCCCTCAAACACAAGAAGAACTTCTACAGAAATTTCATGATGCTGCTATTTATTCCACATTAGATTTGAAATCGGGATTTTGGCAAATTCAACTCCATCCGGACTGCAGAAACTACACGGCTTTTCTCTGTTTTGGTGACTGTTATCAATTTTGTAAATTACCATTCGGTTTAACTATTTCTTCAGCAGCATTTATTCGCGGTTTGAATACAATACTTCCGACAGGACTTAAAGACAGAATCAAAACGTATGTAGACGACATTCTTATTGCAGGAGCTAACTGGTCTGAACACAATCTGATTCTTGAACAACTGTTACGAACTTTTCGTGCACAAGGACTCACAGTTAATCTCAGTAAATCGCACTTTGGCTAAACTTCTATAAAATTTCTTGGACATGTAATTCCAGCAGAGGGCATTGCGCCTGACCCGGAAAAACTTCAAGCTTTACGTGACATTACTGTTCCTACGACGAAGAAACAACTACGCAGCTTTTTGGGTTTAATTAACTTTTTTCGTAAATTTATTCATGACTCTGCTTTAGACACCCCTAGATTATGTCAACTGACAGGTAAAAACACTATTTGGTCCTGGGATAGCCAAGCACATTCTGAATTTGTGAACGTGAAAGAAGCTTTGTTGAATGCACCACTTTTATCACATCCAGATCTTACTAGAAATTTTTCCATTGCCACCGACAGTTCTAACACCGCTTTAGGCGTACACATTTTTCAGGAAATTGAAGAAGATAACACTACAGTAATTAAAAACATAGCCTTTGCGAGTCGCATTCTGTCACCTGCTGAACGCAATTATTCTGTTACAGAACTTGAAACATTATGTGTTGTATGGGCATTTACGAGATTTCGGCATTTTCTTTATGGAAGACATACGACCGTTTACACAGATCATAGAGCTATACGGTTTTTACTTTCCGCTAAATTTACACACGACAGATTAAGCAGATGGAAATTTTATTTGCAGGAATTTAATTTTACAGTTGTTCACATTCCCGGTACACAAAATATTGTAGCAGACGCACTATCCCGTTCTCTCAGCAACAATCAGCAAGACATCGCAACCAACTTCTGCAAAGCAAATTTCAGCGTCATATACATTCAACAAGTTGCATTTGAGAATTTCATTTCGTCGTCATTGCGAGACATAGCGCAAGAGCAGAGTAAAGACAACGTATGGAAAGAAATTAAACACCTTTGGCAAGATAGGAATAATGTTATCATTAGAAACCATTACACTGTACGCAATAACATTCTGTTTCGCCGCTCTCACCCTGACAGCAACAATTGGTTATTATGCATTCCTGACGAACTTGTTAACAAATTAATTTGGTATACTCATTTAAGTTACGCACATTACGGAGCCAGAAAATGTTTTCTTATACTGAGACAGAACTGTTATTTTACCAACATGGAGAAACGTATTCGACGAGTTTTAGCGTCATGTAAAATCTGCCAGAAAGCTAAGTCAGATACGACTTCACATATTCCTCCGTTACATCCGATTGTACCTGTTAAATTGAGACACATGGCCGCTGTAGACATTGTTGGTCCGATTCCCAGAACTAATAGAGGTTTTTGCATGAAATAATTGGCATTGCGCTGAACAACATCAAACGTGCCGCAGAGCGCCGGAGAAGACAGCACAAACAGGTTTGTACACGCCGTGACTCACATTGGACAGAAGATATTAGTACGTACACACTATTTATCTAACAGAGGAAAAAGTAGATGTAGTAAATTTGAGCTTCTATATGCAGGTGCATATCGAATTCGCAGCATTCCTCACCCCAATGTAGTACACGTCGAAACTCTGAGAACCAGAAAAAGTAAAGGCAATCACCATGTCTCCAATATTAAACCCTTTATTGAATGAACATACTTTATGATTTATCACACTGTAATGCCATTTGCAGATATTTATATGAACACTTACTGATGATTATTATATTTTTTCTTGGCAAGTGCCCGGCAAGGTAAGGTTAGCACGTCGCTTTTCTTGTCGTTACACATCAGACCGTGCACATTTTTCCAGATAAACTTACATATTTTATGACCACTTATGCAATTCTATGTATGTGATTATTACTGATGATTATCATATTTTTTCTTGGCAAGTGCCCGGCAAGGTAAGGTTAGCAGGTCGCTTTTCTTGTCGTTATATATCAGACCGTGCACATTTTCCATTTTTCGTGTATGTATGATTGTTTTCCTGTTTTGTTTGTATGCACTATGAAATGTTTAAGATGTAACAAACACCAGTTGACTTTGACATTTTGCCTTATGATATCTCAACATCGTGACTATTTTACATTTTTTTTTTTCGTTGCTGCTACATTGTGATACTCTGTGTACATTTTTGCACCTGCTCACTGTCTATGTTTTTGACATATTACGTTTTCTGTCATGCTATGCTGTATGCTTAATTATGTCACTAGAAACCAGTTTTTATTTAATGGGTATATGATTTAAATGCAAGACATTAATCATTGTTCATCATTTTCAGAAAGCAATAACTATCAAAGAAATAAATTGAACAAACCACAGTGGATTACTGTGAAATGGGAATTTCACCTTCGGAATGAACGAAAGAAGATGCAACACCTCGTCACGAAGAGTAAATGGATCAGAATTAACAAGCATTAACAAGAATATACTATACACATCGTATGATAGCGGTCTTAACTAATTTTTTCTTTCAGAATACGAGGCGATTGATGCAGGCTGTCAGACAGAACTACACATCTTAGTTTTAGTGATGAAATATGCTAGAAATAAGGAACTCTATACTATGAATAGTTGTATGATGAAGTGTCTTTTTGCAGATGATAATGAATGGTGATGAATAGTGATGAAGAATATAGTAATATGAATAATGAAGTTTTTCTTTACAGGTGATGATAATAATGGAGTTATGGTGATATGAATAATGAAGTTTTTGTTTACAGGTGTTGATAGTGATAAACTTTATATGGCCACTAAACACACCACTTTCAAGTTTTTCTTTGCAGATGAGGATAATGTTGAAGTTTAAGGTTTTGGAAAGGACAGATAGAGAACATATATATTTAATACACATTTCATTACCTGTTAATTCGAAGTTCACTACTTTTCAGCATAATATGCGTTTCTTCTTTCAGCTTAATAGTCCATTTTGTATTTTTTTTTCCAGGAGAAGGTATTCATGAAATTAATGTGCTATAAGCAGTTGGTCATTAAACCTGTTCTAGTACTTGCATTTTTTTATCCATTTGTGTGTGTCATTCATGAATGTGATCACATATACTCTACTTGTTTCATAACCTTGCTACAGCTGACTCATGACGAATGACGTTACCTATCCTCATTTGCAGCAATAAGTCAAAAGCAAATATTGTTATGCCCCAGCAATTAATTATCGATCCCAACGCAATGCATTGCTAGCACAAAAAAAATGTATTACTGGTCCCAAATAATGCTACCAGTTTAAGAGAGTTCTGAGTAATACTGAAAGATGTTTTCTAATCACAGACCTTGAGTAATACTGTAGTTACAGTGTGTTACATTTTAAATATGTCATATGCCACTTGAACGATGAGTTCTGAGTAATAGTGAATTATATTTTGTAATAATGCATGCACGCTTTACACTCCTGTTTTGACTGATGACTTCTGATGATTTGTAACTGATCAATGAGTGCCAATAATTATTTTAAATATGTCGTATGTCACTTGAATGATGAAAAATGTTTTGTAATATTCAATACTTGCTGGCCAACGAATGCCACTGTTTCTTATATTTTAAATTTATATTATGTCACTTACATGCTATATGTATGAATACCAGTAGCTTGATGCTACACTCATTAGCTCCTGTTTTCACTGATGACTTCTGATGATTTGTAACTGATCAATGAGTGCCAATAATTATTTTAAATATGTCGTATGTCACTTGAATGATGAAAAATGTTTTGTAATATTCAATACTTGCTGGCCAACGAATGCCACTGTTTCTTATATTTTAAATTTGTATTATGTCACTTTCATGTTATATATATGAATACCAGTAACTTGATGCTACACTCATTAGCTCCTGTTTTGAATGATGACTTCTGATGGTTTGTAACTGGTCAATGAGTGGTAATGTTCTCTGTAATCAGATGACTTATGAACATTATTCTGTAATACTTCATACATGGTACAGAAATGTTCAGTAACTGGGCGATGAGTGCCACCAATTACTCAAATCAGTTGATAGACTAGTGTAATTATCAATGATAACTGGCATAAGACATAATGTCCTTCACCTTCTGACCTAATTACCAGAAATTACTGCAATATCCGTTTGTCCTGTCTATCCTCATGATCATGGAGCACTATATTTGGTTTTTGCACTAATTCTACGTTGGTGTACCTTACAAGAACGTGGTGTTGACACAACATGCTGTCCACCACCTTGAGCGATGGAGATGTTATTATGGTCCCACTGTTTGGTGTACCTAATGTACTACCAAAATGATAACATGGAATATTAATACGACATTTCAGTGTCTTGGCTACACTGATTAATACTTCAGGGAAAAGAACTTCAGATTGTCTCACTTGGTGTTGTGCTTCTGTAGAAAGATATGGACCTTCAGTGCAGCTGCGTGCAACCTAATGTGCTACAACCATGATGCAATCCTTCCCTTTCCTATCCTAGTTCTTGTAAAATAGTAAAAAAACTACAGTGCGTGTGCACTTTTGTCATTTGTTAGTATGTTTTGTACTCATTGCGTACACATTTTGTCATTGCTTGATATGTTCTGTACTCAGTGCATGTGCACTATATTTTATTTCATGTTCTGCACTTATATATATGTATATATTCTGTGATTGTAAACTTAGTTAATTAAGAAAAATTTGTTGCTCATGGCAAGTCCAATTGACTCACCATCGCTGCCAAATTCCCCCCCCCCCCCCCCCCCCCCCAGTGGAGGGTTATGTAAGAGGTATGCGCTGCCTGCAATAGGCAAGGCATAGGAGAGTCTCTGACCAGAGAGCAGTATGTTGTTAGTTGTTGCTTGTCGCTAGCCTGCAGTAGTCTGCACTAGTCTGCAGTAGTCTGCGCGTGTCTGCGCTTGTCTGCAGTCTGCTCTGGTCGGGACTCTGGAGGCTGAGTATTATTGTATAAGGTAAAGAAAGCAGCCTCGCGCATATCTAGTAATGTATGTGAACTGTCATACAATTTTTTTAAAAATGCCGTAATAATAATTTTTATAATATAAAGTAATTTTTTTTAAAAAAGCATTCATTTCAATTTAAAGAATTTATCCAATGCATGATTATTCCTTTCACGAATCACAAAGTATAGGCCAGCATTGCACGGAGCTGTGCCGAAAATTTTTTTAGGTAAGAGCAGATATGTTCGCCGTTTTTATTGAGGTAAGAATTTTTTTGCTTTTTTATTCAGAATACAGGGCCGTGGCGCAGCGCTGTTGTCGTCCTAAAATTTACCATGTTACTGAATTTCTTTTTATTTCGAAGTTTAGGAATTTTTCTGTTTTGAACTTAACATTAAACGAGAAAAGAATTTTGTGGGTACATCAAATGTGAATGCATTTCTGTACGGAGATTATAAATGGGAACCAATTTTGTTCAGAGGTTACATTAAATTAGAATCACATTCATTATTCATATTTTTTAAAATTCGTGTGGAGAATCACATTCATTTATTCATATTTAAAATTCATTTTATTCATATTCGTGTGGGGAGGTTACAACCCTTTATGCATGGTGTCCAGGTGGAATGCGAAATGGCCGATGTGACAGGAACGATCATTAGAGGCAAAAATGTCTAGTAAAAATGGACTCTAAAGTACATAACTTAAGAGCCAACGGCACTTGTTCATCTTAGCTGCTGTGAAACACATTTCCTTGCAAGAGCTGATACCACTTACGCTATGCATTTTAGAACACATGCGTAGTAGGCTTTTTGGCTTCGAATGATCGTTCCTGTCATACCAGTAAATATTAGACATTTGTCTCAAGTCAACTTAGGTAATTAGTAAATCCCCAAGACGGATATCCAGCAGCCTGTTTGCAGTTCTTTCCATTGATCGCCACTTCGCCGACTTCCGCACCGTTAATCTACCTCAGTATTCCTCCCGAGGAGAGAGACCTTCAGTTCAACGTGAAACCTGAAACAGGTGTCATTTCTGGTATACCGTGTCGTTAATGATGTACCGTCACATCATTTAGAGGCGAATGTTAGCGTAAAGACAGACTGAAAAATTCCAGATGTGATCGGTATCCAATACCGCGACCTTACGGTCTGCGGCTCGCGTTTTATCACTGGATGATGAAGCCCGACTGTTGATAACAACTTTCATAAGTGAATACATGTATTGTGAAGCTGTGATCAGTATTCTCCTTCTTGTCTTCTTCTTGGTTGGCTCTACAGTCATTGAAGAACCTTGGCCTCCTGTATCGCCGGCCGAGGTGGCCCAGCGGTTCTAGGCGCTACAATCTGGAACCGCGCTACCGCTACGTCGCAGGTTCGAATCCTGCCTCGGGCATGGATGTGTGTGATGTCCTCAGGTTAGTTAGGTTTAAGTAGTTCTAAGTTCTAGGGGACTCATGACCTCCGAAGTTAAGTCCCATAGTGCTCAGAGCCATTTTTGAACCTCCTGTATCACCAGCTTCCATTCTTCTCAGTCCATCGCCTTCCTTCTCCAATTTCTTATTCCCATCGCCTTTACATCTTCTTCCATATCGTCCATCCACCTTTTCCTGGGTCTACCTCTTCTCCTTCTCCCGTCAGATTTTCCCATGAAAACGTTCTTGACACTCCCAGTTTCTGGTATTCTCTGTACATGTCCTGCCCATCTTATTCTTCCCCGCTTAATTTTAACAACAATATCCATCTATCAAAAAAGTGTTTGTAGTTCTACATTTGTCCTTACTCTGCAGCCATCTTCCTCTCTCACTGCTCCAAAAAGCCTTCTCAGTATCTTTCTTTCCCATCTCAATAACCAGTTCTCCTACTTTGATGTCAATACCCAGCCTTCTGGCCCATATATTACTATAGGTCTTAATATGGTCGTGTATATTTTGATTTTTGTGTTCCTACTAATATTCCTGGAATTAAATACGTTCTCCAAGCTAAAATTGCAACGATTTCCACTCGCCATCCTTTCTTTAATTTCTATTGCTTCTTTATTGTCCTCCGTCATTACAGAACCAAAATATTTAAATGTTTTCACTCTTTCATATTCTTTCCCATTCATTACTATTGAATTCTTTCGTCCGTTTATATTGGGCTCCCCCATCACCATATACTTTGTTTTGTTTATGTTTACATATAAACCTACTTCTGTTGCTGCTTCTTCTAACATATCGTACTTCTCCTTTAATGTCCTTACATTCCTTGCCATTAATGCTACGTCATCCGCATATGCTACCACTCGAACTTGTCGGTTAATTATTGTTCCTCCCGGGTTTTGTCGGCATTTGCCGCATCACCTTTTCTAAAACTAAATTAAATAGCATTGTAGAGATAACATCTCCCTGTCGTAACCCCCTCTGTACTTGGAAATCACCAGAGAGTTCTTACTCTATTCTTACTTTACACACTGTTGCTTTCATTGTCATTTCTCTTAAATTTACCAGTTTTAGTGGGATTCTAAATTCTTTCATGATCTGTATGATTTTCTTCCTGAGTAGGCTGTCGTACGCTTCCTGGAAATCAATCTACAACTGATATAGTTGCTTGTCATACTCATAAAACTTCTGTCTTAATAAAAATATCTGATCCAACGTGGATCAGTTTCTCGTAAATCCAGCCCGATAGTCCCTCAGAATCCCTTCTATCTTCCCTTCAAGTCTGGCGGCTAAAATTTTACTAAATATCTTATATGTTAAGTCCAAGAGAGTAATTTCTCGATAATTGCTACATTCTGACTTGTCGCCTTTTTTATGTAACGGGCAGATAATTCCCATGTTCGAATCCTTAGGCATTACCTGCTTTGTCCATATTTCCTTTATCAGTTCATGGACTGCCTCCTCCATTTTCTTTCCACCATATTTTAATAATTCAGCCTCTATGCCGTCTTCTCCTGTTGCTTTATTAATTTTTCGGCTCTGGATAGCATTCTTCACTTCCTCTAGCTCTCGTACTACTTCCGCTTCCCGATCCTCTACATCTACTCTGATTCCAATTCTGAGTCCTGTTACCCTTCATTCTCAATCACGCTTCCTTCTTCTTTACCCCCTCTTTACCGTCAAGCAGTTCGGTAAAATACTTTTGCCACCTTTCTAGGACTTTGATTTTATCTCCAATTAGATTTCCGTCCTTATCCTTATAGAAAACTGCTCGAGGATGGAAACCTTTTTTCAGATCTGTTGTTCTGTCATAGAACCTTCTGATCTCTTTATTGTCTCCCATTTCGTCCAGCTGCTTTATCCTTCTCTTTCATGCTGCCTTTTCTTTACCCTACGAAGCTTATCCGCTCTTTTCCTCTTTTCTCTGTATTCTTCTGCCGCTAACCTCGTATTCCTTTGCAACATTTCCGTCTCGCTTCATTTCTCTCGTGTGTTACCGTTAAGCATTCCTCGTCAAACCACTTAACCACCCTTCTGCGTTGTTCTGTCGGCAGTATCTCTTCTGCAGCTACGCTAATACCGATTTTCAACGAGTCACATTTAGTTTCCACATTATCTTCATTCCCTGGGTTTCTACCAGCTTCCGATATCTCTTCTAGTTTCTTCCTATATTCTTACTGTGTTTCCTTCGTTTGGAGTCTTATGTTTCATTCTTATCTTATTCCTTTGGTTTCTTACCTGAACTATCTTCTGCCTATATCTAATTCGTACTAAGTAGTGGTCAGTGTCTCCATCTGCCCTTCTGCAGCTGCTAACTTCCATAATATCTGTTGCATGCCTTTTGTCAATGAGTACGTGATCTATTTGGTTTCTTGTGTTTCCATGTGGTGATATCCATGTACATTTCTTTATATCTTTCCTTGGGTGATAGGTGCTTTTTATTATCATGTTCTTCCCACTGGCGAAGTCTATCAGTCTGAGCCCATTATCATTACTGTCATTGTGTAGGCTTTCCTTTCCTATTGTACTTCCATATACCTCGTCTTTCCCTATTTTTGCATTTAGGTCTCCAAGTATTATTTTCACATCGTGCCTTTGAATTTTACCTATTTCTCCTTCCAATTTGGCTTAAAATATATCCTTTGCACATTCATCTGTCTCGTCCGCAGGGGCGTAGACATTCACTATTGTAACGTTAAAAAATTTTCTCCTTATCCTTAGAGAACACATTCTGTCACTTACTGCCGTAAAACCAATTACATTAGTCTTCATAGACCTATGTAGAAGGAAACCAATGTCATAAAGGCCTGTATCTCCGCCGCTATACATAATTAAATGTTCCCCCAACGTTATCATTCTTTGCCCTTCCCATCTAGTTTCTTCTTGTAGCTTGCCAGGCCTCTTGAGTGTCCTCACATTCCAGGTGGCTTTCCGAATATCTGTGTTCCGTCTCTTCAACCGTTTTTCACGCCGTTAATAATTGAATAAATGTATTTTGAAGCTGTGATCAGTATTCCCAGTTGCTTAAAGAAATTCCTGCCAGATGTATCCGTATTGATTACCGCACACTATTCTTATTACTTTCTTTTGTGCAATGAATGATTTTTGCCTAAGTGAGGAGTTAGCTAAGGATATTACCCGATAAGACATTACTGGATGAAAATGTGCAAAAAATGTTAATCTTCGATGCATTTCGAATCCTGGACGCTCAGGTTCAGGTGTTTGATAAGTCTACATCAGTTTTCGACTTTAGGTTAATTACAGAATGTAGTATTACTATACATATTAATATACACTGCCGGAAAAAAAATCGCAAGACCAAAAAATAATTAGTGTAGAGTAATGAAATTTCGGGAATACATATGCCTAGGTAGAATATTTAAGTGATTAAAATTGTAATATAACTGGTTAATGTAAGTGCGAGATAAGCCATTGCAAATTTGAAATGCTGCACATTAATAAGCGGTGTGACCAGCAGAATGTTGAAACCAAACATGCAGATGTGCATGCATTGTGCTGTACAGGTGCCGGATGTCAGTCAGTTTGTGGGATAAGGAGTGTCATGCCTCTTGCACTTGGTAGGTGAATACAGGGACGGTTAATGCTGTTTGTGGATGAGACTGGAGTTGTCGTCCGATGACGTCCCATGTGTGCTCGATTCGACCTGTTGTGCTGTCATTCATCAGCAGCATTCCAGGGGGTGTTTTCCAACAGGATAACGCTCGTCCACATACCTCTGTTGTAACGAAACATGCTCTACAGAGTGTTGGCATGTTGCCTTGGCTTGCTCGATCACCAAATCTAGCCAGATCAGATGCCAATACTCTGTAGAGCATGTTGAGTTACAACAGCGGTATGTGAACGAGCGTTATCCTGTTGGAAAATACCCCCTGGAATGCTGTTCATGAATGACAGCACAACAGGTCGCATCACCAGACTGACGTACAAATTTGGAGTCAAGTACGTGGCATTACCACGAGAGTGGTCCTGCAGTCATACAAAATCGCACTCCGGACCATAACTCCAGATGCAGGCCCAGTGCAGCTAGCACATAGACAGACTGGTTGCAGGCTCTCAATTGGCCTCCTCCTAAGTCCTAAGCAACACACGGCCATCACTGACACCGAGGCAGAACCAGCTTTCATCGGAAAACACAACGGACCTTCAACCTGCCCTCCAATGAGCTCTCGCATGACACCGCTGAAGTCGCAAATGGTGGTGATTTGGGGTCAGTAGAAAGTACGCCACAGGGCCTCTGGCTGAGTTGTCCTTGAACTAACCGATTTGCAGCAGTTCATTGCGTCGCTGAAGATGCATTACGATGTGCCAGAGCCATAAGCAGGCCACGACAGTTTTCACTCTAGATAGCGCCACATTGTCGCCCGGAGCCTGGCCTCCTTGCAACCGTACATTCTCGTGATAACCGCTGCTGGCAATCATGTGCAGTAGCTACATGCCTGCCAAGTCTTTTTGTAATGCCGCAGCTCATTGGTCAGCGCGTCCAGCTGTCATGCGGAGGACACACGTTCGATTCCCGGTTCTACCGGGGACTTATCATTGGTGCGACGATTGGAACAGGGTACGAGCAGCGAAGTTACGCCAACAGAGGAGCTACTTTATTGAGAAGTTGTGGTTCCAAGGTCAAGAAAGCCGACAGCGCGTGGGAGAACAATGTGCTCATCACACGTCCCGGAGTACTGCCTCCAGTAACGCTATTGGCGGAGGATGATCCGGCAGTCGTTCGGTCCTCACTGGTCCATCGGAGTCGGAATGCGGATCTTTGCTTTGCATTTCACTGGACATATCCTCGAGACTATGGCAGTTCAAAAATCTATCCGGCTCTCCACATTTAGGTCTCTTGTGAATTTCCTAAATCGCTTAAGACTTCGCCTGAGTGCTTTCATAAAATAGTCGATTTCCTTCTCCATACTTCCTCAATTCGCGCTTGTGCTGCGTCTCTAATGATCTCATCGTTGATGAGACGTTAAACCTTCAACTCCCTTCCTTTTTTTCTTATTTGTGTAGACCAATGATTCCCAACCGTTCTTAGACCATTAGTCATGAGTGCAATCAGATATTAGCTAGTACCCACGCCCTTACCTCCTCCCCCCTCCCCCGACCGTGCCATCTGATGGTCCCCCTTCCCCCACTTTACCGCCAACTGTGCAACCTATCTAAACGATAGAATGGAAGACTTTTCTTGGAACACTTTTATTTTTAATGTGATGAAAGATGAGTGATACTTTGTGGGCGTGTGTGTGTGTGTGTGTGTGTGTGTGTGTGTGTGTTTGTGTGTTCAAATGGCTCTGAGCACTATGGGACTTAACTTCTGAGGTCATCAGTCCCATAGATCTTTTAGAACTACTTAAACCAAACTAACCTAAGGACATCACAGACATCTATGCCCGAGGCAAGATTCGAACCTGCGACCGTAGCGGTAGCGCGGTTCCAGACTGTAGCGCCTAGAACTGCTCGGGCACTCCGGCCGGCGTGTGTGTTTGTGTATGTGTGTGTGTGTGTGTGTGTGTGTGTGTGTGTGTGTGTGTGTGTGTGGAAACGAATGACGAAGGATTCGTGGTGCATCGCACGTGCTACCCACAACTTCTCAGAAAAGAAAGCTGACTATACACAGTGAGGGTACACACATGGTACAAAACGTGCTTCCCCTGCATTACTCCTCTCCACTGCGGTACTTGCTCTACCTGCACACTGCAACCCCATTTACAATCAAATAAGTTAAGATTTTACACTGTACTTATTATTCGTAAATCACTTCACTGCTGCACTGCTTATTTCTGAACTGGAAGAAATTGGACGACTTCAGGCAATGCTTTGTGTCTAACCACTCTAGTAATAACAACAACAATAATAAAAAAAATGTGTGCAGCACTGTAGTAACCCTTGTGTGGTTACTACTGTGTCATACAGTCAATTTATATATATACTAAGATGGTATCTGTTCTTTCGGACATGTCCGAAAGAACAGATACCATCAGTGAGCAAGCAGCTCGTTAGAATGAAATGACAATGAAATGACAACCCTTAGCTGCTTACAGGCGTTGACATACGTCAACGGGGACAGATGAAAATGTGTGCGCCGACCGTGACTCGAACCCGGGATCTCCTGCTTACATGGCAGACTCTCTATCCATCTTTTTTTTATTTGTTTGTAACTTTTTTTTGCATTGCAGACGCTCTATCCATCTTTTTTTTAATAAGGAAGGGAAAATAAACATTTGCTCCAATTTTTAATGAGAATACAATGAACAAAGTATATATCATTTCTAGGCTGCCGTTGCGCACTATAAGAAATGAAATGTCTTCTTGAGTTTTTTTATTTTTATTTATTTACTTTTTTTGCCAAGTAGTAAACAGAAAATTTTATGGTGCACAAAGACTATCACTTCATTGTTGAAGGAAAGTTGCTCCGCTGCTCTGCGAGAGAAGGAAAATGTTAAAACGAAAATGGGAAAGAAAAAATGCCTTCTGCGTTGGTGAGCGTCTGGATATTATCTTAAAATTCTGACAAGAGCTAAAGTCCCAGGGAGCAATTAGGATTCATACATACAGAACACTGGCAACCTCTGCTATCCGAAATAATGTATTTGAAGCATTTAACCGTTAATTATGATTTTCAGCATATTTCCAAATATCCTCCTGTAGTCACTATGTTGGCTCATTTTGAAGTGTTCAATTTCTATGTAAGAATAATAGTCTAGGAAAGTAGCATGCCTATACTGCAAAATAAACGATGCTGTGTGGCCATCTCAGTTTTTGTGGCTGAATGATCTCTAAAAGGTCTACACCACTGGGCGTCGTACGGTCTATCACCGACAATCGTTGACGAAGAAATGTTGTAATTTCTTCATCTGAGCCACCGAGGACACAGAGGATAGTGCCACTCCAGGGACTTATCTCTGGCACGCCTCCTGCGACACCCACATTTTCAAACGTATTGTCCCGCACTACATTTCGTAGTGCCCCCGACCATTTATACTCATTACTCGCGGCGCGTTGCCGATTCCCGTAAGAGTTCGGGCACTGTTTGTGCATTCGTATATATATATATATATATATATATGCACTGTTTGTGCATTCGTACAGAAGAAGATGGTCAAGTGGCCGGTGAGCCTTATATAGATATATAAGGCTCACCGGCCACTTGACCATCTTCTTCTTCTATACGAATGCACAAACAGTGCCCGAACTCTTACGGGAATCGGCAACGCGCCGCGAGTAATGAGTATAAATGGTCGGGGGCACTACGAAATGTAGTGCGGGACAATACGTTTGAAAATGTGGGTGTCGCAGGAGGCGTGCCAGAGAAGTCCCTGGAGTCGCACTATCCTCTGTGTCCTCGGGGGCTCAGATGGATAGAGCGTCTGCCGTGTAAGCAGAAGATCCCGGGTTCGAGTCCCGGTCGGGGCACACATTTTCATCTGTCCCCGTTGACGTATGTCAACGCCTGTAAGCAACTAAGGGTTGTCATGTCATTGTAATTTGATACAGTCAATTAATTCATTTCTCTGCTTCGAAGTAAGTAAGTAATGAAACAATTTCTTTACTACTGCAGGTACTACCTACAACTTGGGAAAGACATTTTCTTTAGATGTGTGGCACTTGTTAAGTATATGTTATGGCCAACTATGTGCGGGACGAAGCACAACATATGTATGTAGTGGACGGACTGTGTGAGGAACCTGTAACTGAGAAAAAGTTATTATTGATAACTTACGTAATCAATATCTGAATGTTACAAAAATGTGATAACAGTAATGCTATTTTGAAAATAAATCAGTTTCGTGACCAACAGAATCGAATCGTTTAGTTCTTACCTCTCAGAAAATTTCATTTTACCCCTCAGAAGATAATTACTCCCAGGTTAGGAACCACTGATATAAAGAACGAACCGAAGACTCGTTTATTTTTCTTATTCAGTCTGCAGTAATCTTCCTCAGCTTGTAATCCTTATTCGTTGCCGGAAACTCGTGCAACACTCTCAGGTACTGCGATCTGTGGCGCCTGGGTATAATTTGTTCATACTGGGAGGTTGCAGTGTTAGTTATTCATTTGTCCCGGTCGTCGGTGGTTAGATAATGCTCAGGAACGCTGCCTGTGCGCCCTTTGTTTTGACTCTGCAGGCGGTAACTGCACCGAATTTAGAGCTCAACAGCGTCCGCAACATTCATTTTAGAGTACAACCATGCCTCAACGACGAGTACATATTCCTGTTGAACAGCTTCATTGATTTGAAAGGGGTCGCTCAGTTGCCCTAGGGAAGCTACATTGATATATCGACAGACTGCTGCACATTTAGGGAACGATGTAGCGGCTGTGTGTCGGTGCTTTCAGAAGTGATCCGTGCAACATTCCCACACACGTAGACCAGGTTCTAGACGTCCGCATAGTACAGACGCACGTCAAAAGGGACGCATTGTGAGAGCAGTGGTAGTCGACCAAAAATCATGAAGAACGACATTCGGACACGCGTTGTACCTGCTGTATCAGCAGGGACCGCTGGGAATCGTTTGCTTGTAGCAGGACTAAGATTACGCCTGCTCTGGTCGGGCAACCAAAGCTACAATAGTGCGCCCCCTTTTTAAGTGATGCTCGAGTGTTTGGGATCACCAGCAGTTCGGATTGAAGGAAGATATCGAAGGAATTCAGAGGCGGGCTGCTAGATTTGTTACCGGTAGGGTCAGTGAACACAAAAGTATTAAGGAGATGCTTTCGAAACTGTAATGGGAATCCCTGGAGGCAAGGCGACGTTCTTTTTGAGGAACGCTGTTCAGAAAATTCAGAGAACCGGCATTTGAAGCTCACCGCAGAACGATCCCACTGCAGTCAGCGTACATTTCGCGTAAGGAGCACGAACACAATACACTGAAGAGCCAAAGAAACTGGTACACCTACCTAATATCGTGTAGGGCCCCCGCGTGTACGCAGAAGTGCCGCAACAGGACGTGGGATGGACTCGACTAATGTCTGAGGTAGTGCTGCAGGGAATGGACGCCATGAATGCTGCAGGGCTGTCCATAAGTCCCTAAGAGAACGAGGGAGCGGAGATCTCTCAACAGCACGTTGCAAGGCATCCCAGGTATACTCACTAATGTTCATGTCTGTGGAGTTTAGTGGCCAGAGGAAATGTTTAAACTCAGAAGAGTGTTCCTGGAGCCCCTCTGCAGTAATTCTGGACGTGTGGGGTACCGCATTGTCAATGGAGAGCGGATTGGCGCTTTGGTTGGTTGGTTGTGGTTGAAGGAACCAAACAGCAAGGTCATCAGTCCTGTAAGAGGTCCGAGCAGATGTAATTTCGATGTATTGCTCACGCGCTGCCTGCGATATGCAAGGTATTAGAGAATCTCAGACCAGAGAGCAGTGTTGACTGCAGTAGGATTTGTGTAGCTGTAGCAGTAAGTTGTTGCTAGCGAGCAGTCTGGTCTGGTGTATCGTGTTGGCTGGGCCGGTGTAGCGGGACTTTGAATTTCGCCGCGCTACACTCGTTCCCTCAGATAAAAAATATCCCGTCGCAGCGGTATGAGCGCTCGACGGCAGAGAAAATACTAAAATTGTAACTCCTTTTTTTGTTTTCTATCCGTTTCTTGATTGTCTCTCGAGAGCGGAAGCTTAATGCAGACGTGATCTGATGCTGACGTAAAAAAACTTATTAGCTAGTCTTGATCTGATTTTAATGTGTAGACATATTGTGGAAGTTGTTATGACATTTGGAGGAGGGAAGCAACGTAAAATAAATTGCAGTTAATATCAAGACGGTTTTGTATACATTAGAAATTCCTGGACAATGAAACTTATTGCAAGATTTCGGAGCAGACTTTTCACGCAGAAATGAAGGAGATTTTTGAAGACCTGGACGCCGCACGGAAGAAGACATGTTAACCTGGTAAAGAATGAACTCAAAGCTACGCCATTTCCCCGTCAGTTACATTTTGTTATTCTCTGTTCTTTTTCAAAAATTTTGGTAGTGGAAATTGGTTTAACTTTTGCTCAAAACCGCCACAAGGACCACCCCAGCAATAGCTTTTCCGAATAACGAAGTCCGATAGCTTTTCTGTAATACAAAGTCCGATTTGCTTTTCATTTTTCCCCTTTTTCACGGTCATTTACGATTTTAAAACCCCCTTTTTATTAACCATTTCTTCCCACATTTTCAACCTTTTTCTCTTTCTTCTCTTCTCTCTTGTTTTTCTTTTTTTTTTTTTTTTTATTAACCACTACAACTGGCTCCCGCGACAGGACGCAATCTTCGGATGTGTCGTTTTTGAGCAAATTTGAAACTTTAATTTGTATTTTTTCCCAACAGAGAATATCCAAAAATCCTGAACTTTAAAGGGTAACTAAAACACCAACTTTATTGTACCTAAGCAAATGATCATGCAGCAATATTGTAAAGGATTTTTGTAACTAATTCAATCTGTTTTTCTTTGCATGGCATATATTGATGCAAAACTTATTTTGAGACCTTTTGGTGATTATCCGATGGAGATGTATTAAGAAAATCCATATTTTGACGACTACGATTTACGCAGAAGTGATTGACCAGCCGCTGCAGGACAGAAAATTTAATGGTGAGTCACACAATTATGTTTCATTCAAACATTCAATAGCCAACTGCAGAATCCATTTTTCCCTTTCCACGCATCCTGTAGTTTTCTTCTAGATTTTTCCAAAATTATCTATCTCTATTGTAGTTTGTGGTAATTATAGTATTGTTGTAGCATATAAGATCGTGAATTTGACCGCCAAACAGTCATTTGTGACGAAAAATTTTGTCCGCCCTGCTGCATCTTTCTCAACCATTGTTTGCAATAGAGCAATCATTTACATTGACGAGAAAATATTTCAACCTAAATTTGAGTCAAATCTTTATTAATCAGTCTTATATTTTTCCCCTTTTGACTTACGATTATACATCCTATTACAATGGAACGCGGTAAGGTAGAGATAGTTTCGGCAGATGAGTTAAGTGAAGTAGATTCATCTTTCAACCAACAAGGAAGTCCGCGTTTCCCTCCATGGACCAGTTCACAGATTAATGCAATGATTTTGCCTCAAACTCGCAACATTTGTGATAATACACAGATGGCGACTTTAAATGACGAAATGTGTAATGGACGCGAGACTAGACCGTCAGCGCCATTGTTAACATCAATGTCAGAACCGAATATGAGACAAATTCAGCAATGTGACACAAATCGGACACAAGAAACTGACAAACTGGACCGACTATTAGAGTTATTTGCAGACATGAAACGAGACGTTAGTCAGAAAATTGACGCAAAACTGGACGCACTTGGTCAGGACTTTAAACAAAGGCTAGATAAAAGCGACGAAAAATTTGACGTATTAAACCGTACTATGACCGAAAATTTTGAACGAACTACAAAACAGATGACAGAATTAAATAACACCACTCAATAGCTCAGCCAGCGATTTGAGACATTGTCCGACCGAGTCACTAAACAGGAAGAAACTTTGGTTACATTCACACATGAAACAAAAAACAGTATCACCCGATGTGAGAATCAGTTAACTCAAATAGTTAATGTGCAGCAGGAAGTGAACACTCGTGTGGAAGAGTTAGCTCAGGCCCACACTTCAGCTAGCTCCACCCAAGAAAAGGTGACTGAAGAAGTGGGAAATGTTACCCAACAGCTCACAATGGTAGTTCTTGAACAAACCCACCTCAAAGAAAAGATAGAAAAACTAGAATATCGAGCGGACCTCGCGTCACTAAACAACGACACCAACATGGCCGAAAGAATTGTACATGAATGTAAATTGTGTGACGACTATCTGGACAAAAAACTTGAAACAATTACACAAGTCATACTTTCAAAAACAAAGACACATGTTAAATACGAGACAAAACACATAGAAGACGAAGTGACAAAATTACGAGACAATGTTGTGCCGTGTTTGGCGATTGGTGCAAACGCATCGTCAGGAAACGACAAAACAGCTAAAACCATGGCTAATGACACAGACAGAACACCTATTGTGGAATCACCTATTTCAAATCAAAATTACAATGTGCCGCTTTCTTTTTCACCAAACGAGCAATATTACGGTACCACACCTAGAGTAGCAAGTGACCTAAATCACATCAATACAGTTATGCCAACCGGCATGCCCGATGACACGTTTGTAAGACATGGGTATTTCCAAACATTTTCCAGTGAGGACAAGCACAAAGTCCACCCTATTGTGTTTATTAGATCATTTGACGGTGTTTTTCCACGTAGATGGTCAGAAGTCGATAAAATCAGATACGTCACCAATCTCATGAGAGGACGAGCAGCTAAGTGAGGTGCCGCTATGAAGCGGCGGTGCCTTACGTTTGAACAGTTCGAACAAGCCTTCTTGGACGAATTCTGGTCCGAGAATGAGCAACAGAGTCTTAGGAGAGAAGTGTGCAACCCCGAGACCTATGACCCTAAAAAAGAGACGTTAAGACAATACTTTGAGAGGTACCTAGACAAGACACTGTACTGGTCCAAACCAGCCGACTTGCTAGCGATAATTGACACTTTAAAGAGCCACTTACCCTTTCCATACCTAGACAGATTAATAGGAGTGCCGGAGAATGACATTAAGAGTTTTTTAAACTTCTTAGATCAAATGGACGTAGTTTACAGAGGCGATTCATCCCATTCAAATTTTACTCATATTACTAACCAAAATCAGCACCCACCCCAAAGGAACCGTAGTGACGGTGGTTGGTGGAACCATCCGTCCGCGCCGCGACACAATACGATGCCTGCGCGCGAAACATATTCAAATGGAAACGTGTATGACAGTAGGAACAACCGCAGAAATTCGTGGAATAATAATACTAACTACAATAATTATCACCCATATCAAAATGGTAACTACATGCAAAATGAAAATCACAGACAGTACAACAACAACAGCAATAGGAGACGTGAGAATAACAGGTTCAACCCGGGCTACTTTGACAGGAACAAGACATATAACAGACATAATTACCACCAAAACAATAACAATCCCAACAATCACCGACAGAATATGTGGAACACACAAAATTCACGCATGACAAATCATAACCCTCCACGGAATCCACCGCCGTTCCCCAGTACAGTTATGCACTCCCCGCCGCGAAGTAGCAATACCAATTGCGGCGCGCCATCAGCTGACGCGTGGGCGCCAACCGGCCGGAATGTAAACATAGTGGAGCTGGTCAATGAACCCGGCCAAACACAGCAGACGACGGAAAACAGTCGACGACCGAGCTAAGCGCTGGTGCTTCGGTCGTGAGGTGTTGTAAGAGCGCAACGGCTGAGACGGTTTGTTTCCTCAGGTACGACGACAAAATGACAGTAGAACAGGAATTAACAAACCTATCAAGTTGATGACCTTGTTATTTTGCGTTCACGTCCCAAGTCTACAAAATTAAAACAACTGAACAGAAAATGGCAGCTATTATATTCAGGTCCTTTCAGAATAGCAAGCATACCTCACCCAGGTTGTTACTCCCTAGAATACCCGTTATCTCACAAGCCGAGGGGGCTGCATCCCCACAGACATTTGAAACCCTTTGTGCACTAAAACAACATAATATAATGACAACTAATTTTAACATGAGCAAGCTGCTGTGAAAACGAGATCGTAAATATTTGTATTGAATACACGAACATTAAGTTATACAGCCTAAGAACACAAATGTTAATTTATGGAAATTATATACTGCAGTTACACTTGTACACATAATTATGAAGAGAATGTAAACTCAGGTGAGTACACTTACTGAATGAGAAAGTATATTCATATAGGAATGAGGTCTACGCAGGTTACATTTGTTGTTAATTGTAAATTATAAGGTGAACCAACAATTAGTTATTTCAAGGCTCTCTAATGACAGGAGATAATAGCTACTGAGATCAGTAATGACGTAGGTATGTAGCAGAATGAATGAGGACGTAAGAATGAATGATCAGTATGAATGAGTTAATATTTAGGTTAATATAAGAAGGTAAGTTACTGTGAAGTAGTCGATGGAGACAAGAGATTATTTGAGGAAGATGATATTGGAGTTTTACGAGAATGGAAGTGCCAGATGGCCCACATATGTGATATATTAATGTTTGATGAGGAATATGTTTAATGTATAAGAATATATATATTATGATGAATATGTGAGTAAGGAATGAGTGAGAATGTTTTAGTAATATTGTGCTACATAGAGAAGTGAGTAAACAGTCTACATCTTTAAGATTACATAAGAGTTTCAGTTTGAAAGAAAACATTTGTGACGAGTTGGAACACGTGAGTACAAGACGTTAAATGTGAATCTATTTACAGTGCCCTTGAAAATGAACGAATGCAAGAAAAGCAGAGTGAACATAATGATGATTACCGCTGTTGAAAGAAATGTAATAAGAATGTAACTTGGAAACACATTAGCTTTAATTTACTTCAGAAGTGTAACTTGGTAACCTTTCGTTAAGTTTTGTTAAGCCACTGTGTGGAAGAAAACATTTATAGTTCGTGTTCAGACAGGAGAGTGATATTTTAAGGAACTTAAGTTGAAATATAGTTTTTACGCAGCCCTCATGTGAGTACATTTGTATAATTTTTTTTTACGAAAGTGAAATTTAGTGCCATGTTAGCCTTTAATTATTGTACTTACACACAACAGAAAGCCCTGAGGAAGCAAAAGATAGGAGAGTTATTAAGGCCGTTTTTGCGACTCGTACAACACCTCCACTTAGCGAACAGATGACAAAATTACATCTACTTTGAAGACAACATTTGACTTTTCACGTTATGCAAGGTAAGTGCAAAGGAGCAGTGACCACCCGTGCAGCCGACATCGAGCAACGGACACTGAGAAAGAGACATTTTACTGTCAATTATAATACTATGTTCTTTATTTATGTTTTATACAAAGAAATGATATATATACACCACATACATGATGTTTAACCTTCACTAAAGTAGAAGAAAGTTCATGGTTGAACTCTTGAGAGGAAATTTGATATGTTATTATATAATACACATTATGAGAGAGACAATCTCTGTCAGATATATTTTCCATTTGTATAGACGGTATCCACAAGAAGTGGAGATATTGAGGAAGTGCTGAGCAGTGATTTACTCATGCAAGGATTTGTTAATGTATAATACATTTAGTCATATGAACAGTCAGAAAACAAACAGAGAATCTGTCATAATGTTACACTACACAGACTTGACGTAAGGACACTTACATTTACCTATGATTTGGTAAATGGTAAGCACCTCCTTTCACACACCCCTTGAAGGTGATGCAAATGCTATAATTTATTATGTTCTCTTTGTATGTAGTAGCTGTAGGATTTGATAGTTTATAGGTAGTGAATAGTTTCTTCCATTCTATCTTTTTTTTTCTTTCTCCATTATCCTACCACCTCCTGCAGCTGGATATTGTTTGTTTATGGAATGTAAGAATATATTGTGTGACAGTAAACTTTCAGGTATGAATAAAAAGACATGAATATTAATGGCATTACAGGCCTGGTTAACCACTAGCCAGCCAAGATATGGAATCAAAAGAAAGAAAGAAATAATAAATGAAGGAAAGCCCGTGCTTTAAACATTAAGTCTTATATCCCTTGGCACGTCAAAACCTTAATAAAGAAAATCAAAATGACCATAAACCCCAATAAAAGAAAGCCAATGGGACTTAGTATAATTTTTAGTGTAAATATTTCACGTGTATATTCTTGTAAATATATATGTATTTGTACATGTATTAAAACTTTGCATATTGTCAACATATTTTGAAATGTGACCACGAAATGTAAGCTTTCATAATTAACGATGTAAACATGCTTGGACAAAGTGAACTGTTAAAATGTAAATATTGCAAAACAGTGTTGCAAACTGTGAACGTTATAAACGACGAATTTTGTGTTGTTGTGAAACTTATGGTGCGAAAACGAAATAACTGTTTGTAAATCGATATAAACTGCAATTTACTTCGACTATAATGAGGATTTTCACACTGCAAATGAACGTTTGTTGGCAAGTGTAAACAACGTGGTGAAACACCTGCCTTTGCGAACACCGACGCCGTTGTTCCTGGCCGGCCTTCAGATGCTTTGGAGACAATAAACTCAGCACCTGTCGTAGGCGATGTGGAGGCTAAAAACTACATCGACCATATATGCCCCGGGAACAATAGTCATGAAAACGCACAAGGACCTGGAGTGTTGTGTCGTAACAGAAGACATAGACATTGCTTCAGATCACGCACACGCTCAATCTTATGGTGTCACCGGACTTAACACGCCATTTATGCTGGAATAACAACTTGTAATGAACACTATGTGAGAGTGAATACTGTTCAAGACTGTCATAACACAGCGATTTTGAAACTGCCGCACGCGAAATTCAGTGATGCTACTGCGCATGCGCAAAGACTACGTGCTGCCAGAGATGCATTGGGAAACCAACGCTGGAAGCGCAAAACATTAACTGCGCTGGCGAGCAGCTCGTTCAAACAAACTGTATGTAAATATATATTAATTGTGTAAAAAGGATCAAAACTGTAACAATTGTATTTAGTACATAGATTTAGAAAGTAAGTATTGACAAAGATAATCCCCTAAGTATGCACGTGGCGTTTCCTATGAAAATATGTATAATAGACATTTAGGTATATCTATTCTATTGTTTGCTAGCCTGCCACGCTAAATGTTTTAGCGTGACAGTCGAGGGGGCGATGTCGCGGGACTTTGAATTTCGCCGCGCTACACTCGTTCCCTCAGATAAAAAATATCCCGTCGCAGCGGTATGAGCGCTCGACGGCAGAGAAAATACTAAAATTGTAACTCCTTTTTTTGTTTCCTATCCGTTTCTTGATTGTCTCTCGAGAGCGGAAGCTTAATGCAGACGTGATCTGATGCTGACGTAAAAACACTTATTAGCTAGTCTTGATCTGATTTTAATGTGTAGACATATTGTGGAAGTTGTTACGACATTTGGAGGAGGGAAGCAACGTAAAATAAATTGCAGTTAATATCAAGACGGTTTTGTATACATTAGAAATTCCTGGACAATGAAACTTATTGCAAGATTTCGGAGCAGACTTTTCACGCAGAAATGAAGGAGATTTTTGAAGACCTGGACGCCGCACGAAAGAAGACATGTTAACCTGGTAAAGAGTGAACTCAAAGCTACGCCATTTCCCCGTCAGTTACATTTTGTTATTCTCTGTTCTTTTTCAAAAATTTTGGTAGTGGAAATTGGTTTAACTTTTGCTCAAAAACGCCACAAGGACCACCCCAACAATAGCTTTTCCGAATAATGAAGTCCGATAGCTTTTCTGTAATACAAAGTCCGATTTGCTTTTCATTTTTCCCCTTTTTCACGGTCATTTGCGATTTTAAAACCCCCTTTTTATTCACCATTTCTTCCCACATTTTCAACCTTTTTCTCTTTCTTCTCTTCTCTCTTGTTTTTCTTTTTTTTTATTAACCACTACACCGGTCGTGGTGCAGTGATGCCGGAGCCTGAGAATTACTGTATAAGGTAAAAACCAGCCTCGCGCATATGTAGTATTGTTATCTCAAGTCCCATGTAAATGTTTTAAAAATGTCCTAATAATAATCTTTCTCATAAAAAATAACTTTTAACAACCATTCATTTACTAATTTCTCCAATCCATGATCATCCCGATTATTGCAAAAAAAAAAAAAAATCAGTTGTTTCCTTTCATAAAATGACAAATGTATCGGCCAGCATTGCACAGGGCTGTGCCAGAAAAATTTATTGTAAGAGCAGATATATATGCGTTATCCGGCGACTTCATTGAGGTAAGAATTTTTCTTTTTTTATTCAGAATGATCTATCAGGGCCATGACGCAGCACTGCTGACGTCCAAAATTTACCAGGTTAAATTCACAGTCAATTATTGAAAAGTTATAATTGAGCGACAATTTAATTGAGAGGTTAGTTACATTGTATTATTACCAGGTTACTGAATTTATTTTTTTGTTGGGATGTTACACTGAATGTGAACGACATAATTATAATTTTTTACTGTTTAGGAGTTTAGGAATTTTTCTGTTTTGAGGTTACACTAAATTTGAACGAATTTTGTGGGGAGGTTACAGTCCCTTGTCTCAAATGTGGTCCATTCCGATAGTGTGACATCTCAGGAAAGTCAGAACGATAAAAGGGAAAAGGCTAAAACGTGTAAAAGGGCAGTGATGTTGTCAATGGTAAAATCAAAATGAGATAAGTCAGCAAGAGAGCGAACCCAACGCTATGCTAGAGGCAGGAAATATCCCACCTCTGAAGCAGCAGAGGCAAGACCACCTGCGACTAAAAGGTGCAACCGCTGGCATGTAGAAGTGCGTATGGGAAAAGGAGACTAACCAATCCTAAAAAAAATTATAAAAAACAGAGTAAAAGTGGAAGAAAAGAGGATCTCGGCCAGGGAGGGGAGTCGGGAATCTCCAAACACGGTGCTGCGAATCTAAATTAATAGCGAGTATGAATTAAAATGTAGCAAGACTAGCTCAGCTAGTTAAAAGCAACGAAGGGCATGCTCCGGGAAGGAAAGCGTTGCGACAGTATTTGTTAACGATAGGAACCCAGCCGGCGCAGCGGCGCCGATAGACAAATACGTTACGTGATTACTTGACCATCGTACCCCGGGTACATAGCAGGGCACACACGTCTCGTGATGATGGAATTGTGCCAGTACGTGTGGCCAGCCTCCAAGACGGAGATACAGAACTTTGTAGAATCTTCTAGAAGATTTTACGACGCACAAGCGCAGTATAAATAGGGGACCTTTTAGGGAATCATGGCAGTCCTCAGCGGGTCACCAGCGAGACGTCAGGTGGGCGTCAGTCAGCAGAAAGTATGAGGGGAGTTCAATAAGTAATCAACACATTTTTTTCTGAAACAGGGGTTGTTTTATTCAGCATTGAAATACACCAGGTTATTCCCCAATCTTTTAGCTACACAACACTATTTTTCAACGTAATCTCCATTCAATGCTACGGCCTTACGCCACCTTGAAATGAGGGCCTGTATGCCTGCACGGTACCATTCCACTGGTTGATGTCGGAGCCAACGTCGTACTGCATCAATAACTTCTTCATCATCCGCGTAGTGCCGCCCACGGATTGCGTCCTTCATTGGGCCAAACATATGGAAATCCGACGGTGCGAGATCGGGGCTGTAGGGTGCATGAGGAAGAACAGTCCACTGAAGTTTTGTGAGCTCCTCTCGGGTGCGAAGACTTGTGTGAGGTCTTGCGTTGTCATGAAGAAGGAGAAGTTCGTTCAGATTTTTGTGCCTACGAACACGCTGAAGTCGTTTCTTCAATTTCTGAAGAGTAGCACAATACACTTCATAGTTGATCGTTTGACCATGGGGAAGGACATCGAACAGAATAACCCCTTCAGCGTCCCAGAAGACTGTAACCACGACTTTACCGGCTGAGGGTATGGCTTTAAACTTTTTCTTGGTAGGGGAGTGGGTGTGGCGCCACTCCATTGATTGCCGTTTTGGTTCAGGTTCGTAGTGATGAACCCATGTTTCATCGCCTGTAACAATCTTTGACAAGAAATTGTCACCCTCAGCCACATGACGAGCAAGCAATTCCGCACAGATGGTTCTCCTTTGCTCTTTATGGTGTTCGGTTAGACAACGAGGGATCCAGCGGGAACAAACCTTTGAATATCCCAACTGGTGAACAATTGTGACAGCACTACCAACAGAGATGTCAAGTTGAGCACTGAGTTGTTTGATGGTGATCCGTCGATCATCTCGAACGAGTGTGTTCGCACGCTCCGCCATTGCAGGAGTCACAGCTGTGCACGGCCGGCCCGCACGCGGGAGATCAGTCTTGCTTGACCTTGCGGCGATGATGACACACGCTTTGCCCAACGACTCACCGTGCTTTTGTCCACTGCCAGATCACCGTAGACATTCTGCAAGCGCCTATGAATATCTGAGATGCCCTGGTTTTCCGCCAAAAGAAACTCGATCACTGCCCGTTGTTTGCAACGCACATCCGTTACAGACGCCATTTTAACAGCTCCGTACAGCGCTGCCACCTGTCGGAAGTCAATGAAACTATACGAGACGAAGCGGGAATGTTTGAAAATATTTCACAAGAAATTTCCGGTTTTTTCAACCAAAATTGGCCGAGAAAAAAAATGTGTTGCATTACTTATTGAACTGCCCTCGTACTTCAGTATCCGCTAAGGGACTTAGCACGATTCGGTAGCCTCGGCTCCACAGCAACTAGGGAGATAGATACCAGTAACAACTGACAAGAATTAGGGCCAGATAGTGCCAGTAGGAATTCTCAGTTATCAACGGATAGGACTCTTACGAATTATGCCCTGCAGAAGTAACCACTCCAAACCGAGTGCCGTATCCTGCATCATAGTACTAACTTGCTTTTCCTAGCTGACGGAGTTGCAGAAGCTGCCCACGCCTACTTCTACTCTTCGAGACAATCGAACGAGGTAAGACCCCTGATTTTTATTCGTGTAATTCTCACTCCCCCTCGGGACACGACAACGGTTTACAGTGGGAGATACCCCAACTCTCACGGCCTTGCCCCAACAGCAGAAAGAGATTAAAAACCTTAAAACTGAGAATAAAAACCACTTTCCCGGAGGAAACCGAGAACCGGGTCGACCATCCGGGAATCGTCAGCCAACATCAAAGGTAAAGTGCGGGGGAGTCTGTACTTAGCACGCAGAGCCAAAACGGGCATTTAACCAAAATGTGGGATACTGACTGGAAGGCTCCACAACCACAAAGTGGGGGTGGCTCATCACGCGAAAGAAAACCATGGGTCAGCCTGGTATGGCCAATGCGGAGACGACACAGTGTGGTCGAGTCCTTTCGGGAGAGGCGAAAGGAAGAACGCCACGGGCCTGGTGTCACCTTAATCGCACGAAGTTTGTTAGACAGGGGAGTAGCCTCCCAAGAGTTGGCCCATGATTGTGCGAAGTGGGATTTGATGTGAAGCCATAGATTGGCGCTTGGTTCTCGTCAGTGATGAGTACAGAATCTGTCTGTATGCGAGTTACATCATGGTCATATTTTGTGCTTGTACAGTGTAAAGTAACCAGTGCCCGCTATGAACATTGCACAGGTCGTTATTCCTATGCAACTGCCGTTTCTTAAAGAAGTAGGCGAAGTGCTTTCTTCGGCAGTATAGAGTATGTCCACACACGGCTGCTTCGACACAACATCTTCTACGTGGTGTTAAACAACTGCCCTGGCCAGCAATATCAGCAGATCTCACACCAATTCAACACGTATGGAACGTGATGAAGCAGAAGCTTATCCTTCCTCAACAGTCGGCAAGAACCATCGCCGAAATGCAACAAAAAGCGCAAGATGCTTTGTTAAGTAGGCTCTTATAGGTTTTTGTGTTGGTAACGTCACCTAGCGCTCTGTATGAAAATCATTGGCTGTGCTGTGTGCAGTCTGTGGCTGGTTGGCATTGTTGGAATATTCGCTATTGTAGTGTCGGGCAGTTGGATGTGGACAGCGCGTAGCGTTGCGGAGTTGGAGGTGAGCCGCCAGCAGTGGTGGAAGGGGGGAGTGAGATTGCGGAGTTTTGAGAGCGGATGATCTGGACGTGAGTCAGCCAGAAAGAGTAAATTTGTAAGACTGGATGTCATGAACTGATATATATATATATATACAGGGTGATTCAAAAAGAATACTACAACTTTAGGAATTTAAAACTCTGCAACGACAAAAGGCAGAGCTAAGCACTATCTGTCGGCGAATTAAGGGAGCTATAAAGTTTCATTTAGTTGTACATTTGTTCGCTTGAGGCGCTGTTGACTAGGCGTCAGCGTCAGTTGATGCTAAGATGGCGACCGCTCAACAGAAAGCTTTTTGTGTTATTGAGTACGGCAGAAGTGAATCGACGACAGTTGTTCAGCGTGCATTTCGAACGAAGTATGGTGTTAAACCTCCTGATAGGTGGTGTATTAAACGTTGGTATAAACAGTTTACAGAGAATGGGTGTTTGTGCAAAGGGAAAAGTTCTGGACGGCTGAGAACGAGTGATGAAAATGTAGCACGCATCCAGCAAGCATTTGTTCGCAGCCCAGGAAAATCGACTCGCAGAGCTAGCAGAGAGCTGCAAATTCCACAGTCAACTGTATGGAGAGTCCTACGAAAAAGGTTAGTTATGAAACCTTATCGTCTGAAATTGGTTCAAGCACTGTCTGCAGCTGATAAGATTAAAAGAATCGATTTCTGTGATTTTACCCTTGCTCAAATGGAAACAGATGAATCTTTCGTTTCTAAGATTGTGTTTAGTGATGAAGCAACTTTCCACACTAACGGGAAAGTCAACCGTCACAATGTCTGTATATGGGGCACTGAGAATCCGCGAGAAACAACTCAGTATGAACGTGACTCGCCTAAGGTGAACGTTTTCTGTGCCATTTCAGCCAATAAAGTTTTTAGTCCCTTTTTCTTCGAAGGTGCTACTGTAACTGGACTACAGTATCTGGAGATGTTAGAGAATTGGCTGTTCCCTCAGCTCGAACAAGATGCACAACAATTCATATTTCAGCAGTATGGAGCGCCACCACATTGGCACTTATCTGTCCGTAACTACCTGAACGTCAACTACCCGAGGCGATGGATCGGCCGCCAGGCAGCCCGTGACAGAGCACTTCATCACTGGCCTCCAAGAAGCCCTGATCTTACCCCCTGCGATTTTTTCTTATGGGGGTATGTTAAGGATATGGTGTTTCGGCCACCTCTCCCAGCCACCATTGATGATTTGAAACGAGAAATAACAGCAGCTATCCAAACTGTTACGCCTGATATGCCAAAGAGAGTGTGGAACGAGTTGGAGTATCGGGTTGATATTGCTCGTGTGTCTGGAGGGGGCCATATTGAACATCTCTGAACTTGTTTTAGAGTGAAAAAAACCTTTTTAAATACTCTTTGTAATGATGTATAACAGAAGGTTATATTATGTTTCTTTCATTAAATACGCATTTTTAAAGTTGTGGTATTCTTTTTGAATCACCCTGTATTATGACTTTTGAACACTATAAGATAAATACATTGTTTGTTCTCTAGCAAAATCTTTTATTTGCTAACTATGCCTATCAGTAGTTAGTGACTTCAGTAGTTAGCATCTTTTACTTAGTTGGCAGTATTGGCGCTCGCTGTATTGCAGTAGTTCGAGTAACGAAGATTTTTGTGAGGTAAGTGATTCATGAAAGGTATAGGTTATTGTTAGTCAGGGTCATTCTTTTGTAGGGATTTTTGAAAGTCAGATTGCGTTGCGCTAAAAATATTGTGTGTCAGTTTAGTGGTGATCAGAATAAGTAAAGAGAGAGATGTCTGAGTACGTTCAGTTCTGCTCAGCTGCTTGAAAATCAAATAACGTAAGAGGTTTATCAGCACATTAATTCATTAATTTTTCTGGACAGCTTATCACAGGGTGCAAAGCGGCACTTTTACAATCGTTTTCTTGTGAGAATACACGCCTTCGGTGCCTCCAGGGAGGGGGGAGTTACACTGTGTACTGATACAACTGTTTCGACACCCTTTATTGTGACATATGCCTTTAATTTGGCGTGATTTCGATATCATACATTCCAGCGTTGAACTGTCACATCACTTCTCAATAAAATGGCCTCTTCCTTGAGGGTGTTGCGTTTTTTTCTTCTGGCTTTATATTAAATTGTGAATAAACGAATGTCACACCGTTGTTGATAATTCTTCCGGGTTATATGGCCATGGTCCATGGAATTCTATTCCTAAAGTTTCGTCCAATGCTACGTAGGACATCTTCAGAGGTATGGCTGGTCCTGCTGAGTCCTGTCGACTGACGAGTCGGGCGTCGGAGAGCGGCCTAAATACCGAGGAAAGTGGGCGTGGTCTAGGTTGCACATAGTCGCAGAGAGAAAACTAGTCAAAGATAAAATGTAACTATCGATAATAGTCCGTCATAGATAAAAATCACTTATCGATTACCGAGCGAGGTGGCGCAGTGGTTAGCACACTGGACTCGCATTCGGGAGGACGACGGTTCAATCCCGTCTCCGGCCATCCTGATTTAGGTTCTCCGTGATTTCCCTAAATCGTTTCAGGCAAATGCCGGGATGGTTCCTTTGAAAGGGCACGGCCGATTTCCTTCCCAATCGTTCCCTAACCCGAGCTTGCGCTCCGTCTCTAATGACCTCGTTGTCGACGGGACGTTAAACACTAACCACCACCACCACCACCACTTATCGATTCTGTAACGCCACTGTCCATATCTCGCTAATTTCGAGGCCTCTTCTTATCTATTAAAATTATCTTCATGTTTACTATGTGCAAGCTAGACCATGCCCACTTTCCTCGGTATTTAGGCCGCTCTCCGACGCCCGACTCGTCAGTCGGCAGGACTCAGCAGGACCAGCCATACCTCTGAAGATGTCCAACGTAATACTGGACGAAACGTTAGGAATAGAAGAATTCCATGGACCACGGTCATATAACCCGGAAGAATTATCAACAACAGTACCATCCGGTCGTGAAAGCCTTCACTGTATGAATGTCATACTGCCTTTCTGGTCCATATGTAGGTTAAAGAGAATATTTATTCGACAAAGGCCTCATCCGCAGCAAGTAAGAAGCCGACGCAGCAGAATGAGGCAGCCGGTGGTCGGTCTCCGTTGGAGTGGACTGAACTGGGGGTGCCCAGAGTCGTGGCGCTATCGACAGTAGTGGGCACGCCTCGGCAGCGGATCTGCATGTGAATGTCCTCGCGGACAATGTGGCGCGGAATTAGCGGGCCCTCACACACACACACACACACACACACACACACACGAGTCTCACATTTCACGGGAATTAGGCGCGACGCTGGTCTCTTCTCGCCCCCTCATAACCCCCCACCCCTCCGTCACGCTTCCTCCGAAGTGCTCCCTCACGTTAAACACAGGGTCTACTGGACAATAACTCCCTCCTCGCAATTTAACCACGGTTTGCCAGGCTGATCCCAGCGGTTAGTTTCTCATCACAACTCACTTCTACTCCCGTCTCCACAGCCTAACATCAAGCATATACAGACGACAGTCCAAATTGTCCCTAACGTAGCAAGGACCAGCCACAGTTCTCTACCGTCTAGAAAAAAAATCTCGAATGGGAATTTAAATAATAAAATCCGTTCTGCTATCACAGAGTGGTTTATTTTGCTATCGAGTACAACCTCATCTTATCTTCTTCAAGTGACAATTGGAAGAACTCTTACTACATTAAGCGATGGAAGCTTATTTGTGTTAATGTTGTGGAAGTTGGAACATATTTTGTCTCAGCACTGCATATACAGTGATGAAATGTTTTCTACTAGTTAATACCATGTGCCAGACCGCGGATGGAGCTTATGGCAATGCGAAGTGATACTCTTGCGGAGATGAAATGTGTTGACATTTCTGCGGCGCCCAAAACACTTCAAATAGTTTTTGCTTTCACACTTGTTGGCTTCGTCAACTTAACCAAACTACCACATTCCAATTTAATCTAGACCTCAGCTAAGCTATAGATCAGTTGCCAGCACAACCAGGTTTGTCCTTTCGTATTTCTTGGCTTCACCTACTTACTATCAGATTGACACGTTTCAACCTAACCTAGACCTAGAGCTAAGATTCAGGTCAGTTGTAACTAACCTGTTTCTGCGGGTTATTACGTTATTATTGGGAATGTAAATACTTATTGCTTGTGAAGTTAACGTGAGAAGATTAGGGTCGCCACTGACTCTAACCATGCAACAAATCGAAGGTTTGCTCGAGTCGGAAAATAAATTAATTTGATCACAGACCAAAAACTCACAAAAATGCATACGTTGTGATGTCGCTCATAGCGGATACGATGTAATTAATAGTACTGCCCGTGCACTGTTCACGACAATCAAACATTTAAAATAAAATAGAAAATGCATGAACACTGCATAAGATCTACCAGCAACACACCTGAAAATAAGACTTAATCTGAAGCATTTGTTATAACATACAATGGGAGACTAATCACTGGAACTCTGCGTAAGGAAACGCGTTGGATGTGCTAACGGGAAAGCTACGAGGTGAGTGGCTTAGGTGCAAAAACGTAATCTCGGAACACAAGAGAAAATTGTGGATAAAATCATGTACACTATTCCTGATAATATTAATTCCTAAAACATTAAAGAAAATCGTCGATACGTTCACCGCTATAATCTACAACTAAAATCGTTGGTGTGAATGATTCATACAACTGCTGTTGCCTGATAACTGATCGCAATAACTCGTGAAACGGTACACGTTTCGCAGTACCCCGCGTGCCCACGTGGTTTGTGGAGACGCAATTTCTAGGTATCGTGGCCAAGTTGCAACAACATCACATCACGCAATCATGAACAGTTAACGTTTTTGAAACAAACATGAGACCGGACAGTTAGTGATGACGGTAGCCCAACAAAACTTTAATGTTCAACCACGTGGTCGGCTCACCAAGGACGAAAGATACATAAAGCAAGGAAAACTTACGAGAAGGCAAAGCTATTAATATTTAGAAAAATGGAAGCTTATACAGGCACAGCTGAAGGCAAACAGACATTCATACAGAAGCGAGTGCTCACTTCTTATCGACACCTTTGTGTGGCGCTCTTCCGGTGGATCCAAGTCTGCTATAGAAATTTACTAAAAGAAAAATCTGCCAAAGTTTTGCATTCCTAGCTGCGACAAGGCAACGCAATCTTTCAGAGTTGAAAAGCGTGACCAAACGCTAACAGCTCTCCCCTCGCCAAGTAACAACGCGCCACGCGGTCAGTCCAACTCACCCTTCTTCGACTGGAGCACAGCTGTGGACGCTTCCCGTACCGGCGGCAGACTGCCTCCCGCTTCTTCTCCAGCCTCTTCCACGCTCCGCGTGGCCCGGAAAACCCAAAGATGCCATTTCCACCACCAACCTAACGCAGGTGGATTTCTCACAAGTAGCGCAAACCTCTTTGCCTACTTGACCACTACGAGAGTTGGCTATTCTGTACAACTGCTGCTGAATCTCTATGACTATCGCAGACTTTCTGCTGCAGACTACGCCACCGTCTAGCAACGTGACACACAACGACATTCATTCAATCACGCCACTATGAGAGTTATGAGAAAAGAGAAACTAGGAAAGAAAGAGAAATGCTGGTGAAAATGGGCTACCGGACTAATGAAAGGTGTCTACAGGACCCTTTCACAGTCAACCATCACAACCAGATTTTTTCGTTCACATTTGTTGGCTTTGCCAACTTACAACTGGACAGTTATATTCCAACCTAACCTAGACCTTGGACAAAGAAATCGATCAATTTCTCAGCACAACCACGTTTTTTTTTTTTTTTTCGTGTCACATTTGTTGGCTTAGACAACTTACAACCAGACCTAGACCTAAAGCTAATATAGACAGATCAGTCTATCACCAGAACCGGGTTGTTTGATTTCTCAACTGTTTGCTTCGCCAAATCATAAACAGACTGTCATTTTACAACATAATCTAGACCACAGGTTAAGATACAGATCACTCTCATCACAACCAGGTCTTTGTCTTCCACATTTGTTCGCAAATTGTCACATTTCAACCTAACCTAGACCACCGACAAAGATACAGATCAGTCTCGCATCACAACCAGATCTTTGTCTTCCACATTTGTAGGCAAACTGTCACATTTCAACCTAACTTAGACCACAGACTAAGATACCAATCAGTTTCTCACCACAATCACGTCTTTTGCTTTCACGTTAGTTGGCTTATCTGGCCTATAACCAAACTATCACATTCCAACCTAACCTAGACCTAAGGCTAAGACACAGATTGGTCTGTCAACCAAACCATGTTGTTTACTTTGACGTTTGTTGGCTTCGCCAAATCTCAAACAGATTTTTATCTTACAAACGAACGTAGACCTTGGACTAACATACACATCAGTTGTCACCACAACCAGGTTTTTTACTCACATATTTGTCGGCTTCATCAGCTCACAAACAAAACGTCACCTTACGGCCTAACCTAGATTGTGGGCTAAGATACAGACCAGTCTGTCACTACAACAAAGTTTCTTGCTTTCATGTTCGTTGGTGTCGCCATTTCACAAACAGACTGTCACATTCCAACCTAACCTAGACCTCGGGCTGAGATACAGATAAGTGTCTCACTATAACCAGGTGTTCTAGTTTCACAGTTTTGCCAATTCACAACCAAACTATCAAATTACAAATTAATTCAGATCTCGCCTGGAGAAGGAAAAACCAGCTTGAAATGAGCAATGGCAAAATACTTTATTATAAAGCAGTGACTGGTCACAGTTTTTTGAACCTTTCAAGCAGGCGCTGCAGTCTGGAACCGCGCGACCGCTTCGGTCGTAGGTTCGAATCCTGCCTCGGGCATAGATGTGTGTGATGTCCTTAGGTTAGTTAGGTTTAACTAGTTCTAAGTTCTAGGGGACTGATGACCTCAGATGTTAAGTCTCATAGTGCTCAGAGCCATTTGAACCATTTGAAACTTTCGAAGCTATGTATATGAAAACTGATTCGTCGTAACTCGTGGCGTAGAGTGCAGCATGCGGTGCTCCACTACCTGACACGAAACAAATTCTTGGCAATGCTCTTTACTACCTGTCAAGAGCCGCTTATCCCAGCAGGATGTCCAGGCTCGGCAGAAATGTTTCTCCCACCACCTGCGACTATGGCCAAGTGCAGATCTGAGGTGGGAGTGGCCGGGGGGAGGCGGAGGGGGAGTTCTGATACCCCCTCCCCAAATAACATTCTAGTAACAACGTTAGTCATTTTACAGATATTAATTTCTAAGTTTTTCATCTAACTTTCTTACGCTAGGTTAATATAACAATGAAGAATCTCCAAAGTGTCCAAAAAATCTAAAAAACTTCAGGCTTCTTTTGCCAGAGGACACTTTTGAACTGTGTTCTTGAGTGTTTGCCCACAGGGACTGTTATGCGACCTTAGCGTCTGTAGAAAACATTCCAGGTAGGAAAAGGAGCGCGTTCACAGGCTGACCATTCCTGCTGATCACAGCAAACCTGAGACGGTTCGTGACTCCGTAGTAGGAACTGGCAAGCCACAAGAAGTAGAACATAGACAAGATAAAAAGTGAAAGGCGCTCCTCAGAGAAAAAAATAACAGAAAGACTGTTCTGCTATAAAGTATTTACAAACACTGAGTATGCCGATGTGGTACTTGTATAAGGGATTTTTAATGAAGATGCTGCTGTTGTTTGTGGAGAACATGACACATGATTTCATAACCGCGGAGTACCAGACAAAGGATTGTTTACTTGTGCTTTCATTTAACTGTACGAGACCGTTGCAATGTCCTGCAGTCATATCTCATGTGAATGTGCGAACGGATACGATGTAGATAAGTAGAAGACGTTATTCAGATAGGAGAACATAGTTCCTCTTCAAGTACACCCCGAATTCCTACGCACACCGGTTTTTCACGTACAAAAATATGGCGGATATTGGGTGTGCACCGTCTCTACCATTTACAGCTGACTGTACACTTCTAGAAGGAGAATTGTTATTTACTAGCTGAAAAATGGTTCAAATTGCTCTGAGCACTATGGGACTTAACTGCTGTGGTCATCAGTCCCCTAGAACTTAGAACTACTTAAACCTAACTAACCGAAGGACATCACACACATCCATGCCAGAGGTAGGATTCGAATCTGCGACCGTAGCGGTCGCGCGGTTCCAGACTGCAGTACCTAGAACCGCTCGGTCACTCTGGCCGGCATTTACTAGCTAAGTACCCGGCGTTGCACTGGTACGTATTTATTTAAATTCTATTAGTCCACCTCCTCCTTTCCCCGTCTCTATCTCCTCTGTCTGCCTCTCTCTCCATTTCCTTCTCCGCCTTCTCCTTGCATGAATAGTGAAAATATAGAAAGCGATTTTGTGGGGATTGTCAGCAAAAAAAAGTTTCGTGAATGTTTCAAATTATGTACAAAGTTTCTTGCGAGTCACTAAGTGCTCTCGTTTTCAAATATTGGACAGAGCACATAATAGCTACCCATCATGCCACGCGTACATTATGCAAGACATCGTGTGGAAGTATAGATTAAACACATTGAATATTGTATAAGCACTGTATTCATTACTTTGAATCTTAGCACGTAGCACATATCAACCAAGGAAAGCATTTTCAAAAATATGAAAAACTTTAAAAGTCAAAGGGTAATTATCTTTTTCAAAGAGTTAATATTTTTCCCAAATTCGCGTAATATTCTTCAAACCAATAAGTATGTTCTACTACTACACACTTTCTAAAGTAGCCTATGTTCTCCCTCAGGGTTCAAGCTGTTTCCATACCAAATTTCATCAAAATTGGCTGAACGGGTTAATATCAATAAATTTAAACGTCACGCATAATGCGGCAGTTTTTCGAGCATCTCATTGTTTATGACGTCGTACATCCTGGTTCAAATGGCTCTGAGCACTATGGGACTTAACTTCTAAGGTCATCAGTCCCCTAGAACTTAGAAATACTTAAACCTAACTAACCTAAGGACATCACACACATCCATGCCCGAGGCAGGATTCGAACCTGCGACCGTAGCGGTCTCGCGGTTCCAGACTGTAGCGCCTAGAACCGCACGGCCACCCCCGGCCGGCCATACATACTGAACTATGTGTCGTACATAGGCATAATTTTGCACACATATTCAGTTTTATATGTGAACACTGTCGGCAAAATGTGTCCCGAATACAGTAAGTAGTAGAGAAGTAATAAATTAAAACGTCACGCCTGAAGCGGAAATGAACAACGAAAATGTGGTAAGCGATAAACTTTCTTTCCTTTGGTCATGGGGGAGACGTCAGGGAGAAAAAGATTCATGAAAGGTTGAAACTATGTGTAAAGTTTGTTCTAAGTCATTAACAGCTCTCGTTCTCAAATACTAGATGAATAAAATCTGGGTATCAGCGCTTCATCGTCTACACTTATTTTTCATCCACACCTCCATCACTTTGATAGTTAGGTGGCTGTTGAAATCTAATTGAAATCGATCCAGTGGATTAGGCGGCGATGTGGTACATACATGCAAACAAACATACATTTTTGTAATATGTATGAATATATTTGTTCCTGTTATTCGATTTTGATAAAATTACCTATATGATGCATCTAGCTACGCCGAAGTTACCAGTGAAAACTCCATAAAAATCCTTCTAGAACTTCTGGAGATCAGGGAGTTCATACTTATAGACAAACAACTTTTACTAAAACTTAAAAACAGGATATCTCTTTTTTCCGCGATCTGATATGCGGTGCCCCCAAACTATCGTCAAGTTTCCTGCGAAAACTCCATTAAAATTCGTCTAGTAGTTTTGGAGATTAGCAGACATACACAACTTTTTTATACATTTATTATTAGTATGGATTTATTTTACTTAGGACTTAAATAACAAAAAATAATTACAAACATGACAAAACTGTGCCAAGCTCCAGAGTTTCGCAGTCTTGATGGCCTTGCTATTTGTTGCATACAGATTTCTGTGGTGCAAGGATGGTGCAGGTTTCTGCAGACCAAGGGATGTTTCGGGTCTTGTAGGTCGCCACACTCACAGGACGCATCTACAGTCATGATCAACCACTTTCTAACGTTCGCCTTGCATCATGGCACTCCTGTCCTCATTCGGTTTAGTGCCTTCCATGTCGTACACATCAGACCAAAGCCCGCAGCAGGTTCCTCTCTGATGTTATCCCCAATCCTTTCGGTTAGTCGAAGTTCTGTTCGGAGAGTTCCAGGTACTGATGAATTTCTGGTGTTGCACACATGAAGTTCCTTCTTGACCTCAACCTAAGTTTTTGTGGTTCATGTCCAAACAGGGGATGTCTGGAATCGATTTCCTGCTTGTTCTACTTCTTTTTTGCCACAGTTCTTATGAGATGTCATGTGATGCTATACACACAATTTGATAAATTTTGGTGAAATCATCGTAATACATCCTAAAGCAAAAAAGACAGGCGCACCTAGAAGAAGTTACGCAAATTGGTCGCAAATTGATATTTCGACAGATATCGGCGGAAAATGCAAAACTGTAAACTTTGGCAGCCGATGGATGAATGTGTGACGCTGCAGCACAGCCTCACCCCGCAGCTGGCAAGGACAGTAAACAGGGAATAAAGTCTTTTCCAGTGGCATTCCGTGTAGTCAGTTGTACAGTAACAATGCTTCGCAGACAGGTACGTGAATAATAGAAGCGAATGTCAGCATTTGACAGAGGACGTGTAGTTGAGTTTGAAACTTTTTTATTTACATGTGTGAGTCTGTACTTTAATTGCTGAATGACTGAGACCCACAACATCCTAGCCCAACGCAATCTGACTGCTGAAAAAAAAAGATAATCTAACTTCAAATAATTAATTCGAAAGAATGGCCCTGAATAAAAAGAAATCCTAACAATAAGCTATAGATTTCATTAAGCACTTACCTCAAAAAAATATTCATTAGGCGAACTACTGCAATACAGCGAGCGTCAATACTGCCAGCTAAATAAAAGATTCTAACTACTAAAGCCACTAAGTACTAATAGGCATGCGGTTAGCAAAGGAAAGATTTTGTTGCAAACCAAATAATATATTTTTTTTACCTTAATCTAGGCATGCGGTTAGCAAAGGAAAGATTTTGTTGCAAACCAAATAATGTATTTTTTTTACCTTAATAACTTGACATACATTTGAGTCACGAATATAAACCATCATTGACATCTAGTTCAAACGTTCAAATGTGTGTCAAATCTTATGGGACTTAACTGCTAAGGTCATCAGTCCCTAAGCTTACACACTACTTAACCTAAATTATCCTAAGGACAAACACACACCCATGCCCGAGGGAGGACTCGAACCTCCCCCGGGACGAGCCGCACAGTCTATGACTGCAGCGCCTCAGACCGCTCGGCTAATCCCGCGCGACTGACATCTGATACAAAGGTATATAATAATGAGTAATATTCAATCTCCACGGCCAACATGTACAAATCGTTAGCCTACGCTAACACTTCAGACCTCTACCCTCCGTTAATGCTAACTTCTGACATCTAACATCCATCACTGCTGGCTGTTCACCTCGAAGTCCCCAACAGTACTTTCATCACTGGCGACTAACTTCCAACTGCCCAACACTACTGTCGATTAACTTCCAACAACGAGTCCAACCAGTCACAGCGTCTCTTACAAAGAAAGCGCAGTCAGACGTCCAATGCAAAGAGCTACACAGTGCTGGCGACACAGAAGCAGCCCACTTAGAAGCTCAAAGAAACCGTTTGGAATAATCGGCGAATCGCTCGATATTTGAACATGAGCGATGCCACTATTCGACGATGTTCACAAGAATGGGTGAACCACGGTCGAACACAGTGTCGTGAAGTAAGTGTTCAACCTAGAGAGACGGCAGAACGTAAAAATCGAGGCATCATCAGACAGTCACTCAGAGCTCTGATTCATCATTATTATCGATCCGTCGTACAACTCGTGCTTCGCTGACCACAAGGACAATTACTAGGCGGCTCATAGAAAGAGGGATCAGCTCCGCCGACTATTATTGTCCTCTGTACACCAACAACCCCATTTGCCGTGGTATCGGGCACATTCGGCCTGGAATCTCATTGACTGGAGTATAATTACATTCAGTGCAATACCGGGCTTACATTTCAGCCCGCCCCCACGAAGCGAGAGTTTCCACTACTTGCCTTCGTGCTTGCCAAACCCCACCTAGGCAGGCCCTCCGATCAGCTCGGAATTTTGATTATCTAACGCTCCAATTGGACAGAATTTGCCACAATATCGCTCAGGAGCACATCCAATAGTTACATAAATAAATGCCTGGTCGAATAACTGCTGCATGAGGGCCAGAGGTGGACCAGTGCGTTATTGAGTTGCTCAGTTTGTGAAGCTCTTTCCCTTGAATAAAAAATCCGTTTTTTTTCTGAAATTTTAATCATTTGTTTCTCCGTACATGTGCAGCACATCTACTAATTTCCGCTCCATTCGGATAAATTCCTCGTAGTGCGTTTTTTTTATTTTTTTTTTTTTTGCATTAGAGTGTACTTGCCGAAATCTTAGAGGGCTCCTGTCAGCTTCATCACTTTCTCAACGGTTTTGCCTTGAGCTGCAGTTGCTGTGTCATCTCAATAAATCAATCTTCTTATTCCAGTGTTGATCGGTTAGTCGTCTGTGTAGATGCAACACAGCAGTGTTGTACACTACTCAGAGAGGCCATTCTTCATGGTCCTGCATCTGCTCTTCTATCTACGTGATTACTCTGCTATTCCCAATTAAGTGCCTGGCAGAGGGTTCAATGAACCACCTTCAAGCTGCCTCTATACAGTTCCACTCTCGAACGGCGCGCAGGAAAAACGAGCACTTAAATTATTCTGTGCGAGCCCTGATTTCTCGTATTTTATCCAGGTGATCATTTCTCCCTATGTAGGTGGGTACCAACAGAATGTTTTCGCAATCGGAGGAAGAAACTGGTGATTGAAATTTCATGAGAAGATCCCGTCGCAACGAAAAACGCCTTTGTTTTAATGATTGCCACTCCAATTCACGTATTATACAAAACGAGCCGCCCTTCTTTTAACTTTTTCGATGTCATCCGTCAGTCCCACTTGATGCGGATCCCACACCGCACAGCAATACTCCAGAATATGGCGGACAACTGTAGTGTAAGAAGCCTCTTTAGTAGATCTATTGCACCTTCTAAGTGTCCTGCCAACGAATCGCAGTCTTTGGTTTGCTCTACTCACAACGTTATCTATGTGATCGTTCCAATTTAGATTATTTGTAATTGTAAGCCCTAAGTATTTAGCTGAATTTACAGCCTTCAGATTTGTGTGACTTACCGCGTAATCGAAACTTGGCGAATTTCTTTTAGTACTCATGTGAATATCTTTTCTTTATTCATCGGCTCTTCTTCTAATACACAGTTTAAGGTCCATTGATTTGTTTTTGGCCCAGACATTTTAATTTGCTCTAGTCTCAGATAGTGTAAAGCCTGCAGCTTTATTATTAAACACAGAGTGAAAAGTTACTTCCTGTCTTTCTCATCAATATTTTTTCGTAACTTCCTGTTCACAGTTCTTCTTTTAGTTTACCCATTCAGCAGTATGTGTAACTTGATCAGGAAACATATTGAAAGACCACTTGTTAGATCGCTGTTACGTTTCTGCAGCAACTTCCGTGCCTTACAGCTATTGTTTCATGTGACAATTTAACCCACTGCTTCTTTCTTACAGTTGCTGGTAAAGCATTTAATACGTCCTTTTCTGTTTAAATTGTTTCTTCGGAGAGTAGGTAGTGTTTGAATAGCTATTCGTGTTTCCGAAAGTAAGATCTTGAATCGTTATCGAGTCCAGGTATGTATTATTTTCTGAAGCACCTAGGAATACATCTGTGATAGATGAGTCTAGCTAATTCGATTAACCTAGTATATAAATTTTTGGGTTTAGCTCAAACTTTACAATTTTTTATCTAGCTGTTAGCAAAACTTCCCACTATGCTCGCTTAAAATTAAATCGTCTTTTAAAATGGACCGTTTCTGACTTCACCACTGATGCAACGGTGCAGATAATTCAGCGGTGCTGATTGTGTGGGAGAGACTCCAAAACTTCCTTCTTTGCCTGTTGAGCAATGTGTTCACTAAAAAGATATTAGCTGTTTTACACTGACCACACCATCTCCCACTGCTGAAGAAGGATGACAGCATTGGATCATGTATTAGTATGAGTACCATCTGTTTAGCCCATTCTTCAATATCTTCTGCATTTTTATCAGTTGCCCGGTAATCGCAAGATGTGCCATGACAGTTGAAGTCACCAGCGACCAGATTTTCACTGGGATTGGGAATAATGGGTCTGCACGAGTTTTAATTTAGCATTTGATGGTTTATAC